>NW_021833009.1:0-120016 GCF_006345805.1 Octopus sinensis
CTATTCAACTTTTGAGGGTGACAAAAATTTAGCAGATTTAATTGTATCGAAAAAGAAAGAAATTGTAGGATAAGTCGGAAGTCTTTCATTTGACTACAATAATTCCTGTTTGCTGTCATTAAGAGTTAGTTTAAGCTATCATACCTAAGCCTCTCCTTGAAGAAAACCGCATCAACATGGTTAGAAAGGCTTTTAGTAAACTCGATGCCACAGGGAAAGGAGTCGTGACAGTTGCGTACATACAACGAAATTATTGTGTAAAACAACATTCGAAATATTTAAACAGCGAATGGTCCACTGAAAGATGTTTTTCTGAATTTTTAAAGCATTTTGATTCACCTGAGGATCCAGTCGGGTGGTTTGTGAGTGTCCTTTAGGTTACTTTTGAAAAGTTTTTATGGGTTGGATGGACCTTATGAGAGATATAGGCTGGGATACTCTTCCTTTGTAAACTGCGACACTCTCATCAAACGAGAGAAGACGACACTGAGATTTATTCAAAACCTAAACACAATAAAAGATTATCCACAAAAATAATTTCTTAAGAAATATATTCTCTACTTGTCCAATTAAAATACACTCTGTGCTTCAAAAAATCAAAAAAAAACAATTTCTTGGCAATAACAAAGTAAAATACTGCTATAAGAACAAATTTTTCAAAAAGTGTTAAATAGGCTTGTGATTGGTGTAAAATACTGCTACATTAATGTGACCGGTTGAATACGAGCCAGGTTGAATACGAGCCGTTAAACGAGCCGTCAAAGTGGCGTTATAACGAGCCGTTAAAAAGGCGTGAATGCCGTTAAATCATATTAGGGTTAGGGTCAGGGTCAGGGTAGGGTTAGGTCAGGGTTAGGGTCAGGGTCAGGGTTAGGGTCAGGGTTAGGGTCAGGGTTAGGGTCAGGGTTAGGGTTAGGGTTAGGGTCAGGGTTAGGGTCAGGGTTAGGGTCAGGGTTAGGGTAGGGTTAGGGTCAGGGTTAGGGTCAGGGTTAGGGTTAGGGATTAGAGTTTGGGATTAGGGTTAGGGTCAGGATTAGGTCAGGATTAGGGTCAGGGATTAGGGTCAGGGATTAGGGTTTGGGTCAGGGATTAGGGTTAGGGTCAGGGATTAGGGTTTGGGTCAGGGATTAGGGTTAGGGTCAGGGATTAGGGTCAGGGATTAGGGTTAGGATCAGGGATTAGGGTTAGGGTCTGTTTTCTTTGGTATCTTTTTTATGATGAATATGTTTATAAATAACGTTGAAATCATTTATAGTTAGAGTTAAAGTTAAGGTAGAGTTAAGTTGTTACAAACTTGCCAAAAAATTTTATGTAAATTATAATTTGCTAATGTTGCAATTTTAATATCAAAAATAAAAATAATTCACATTATAATTTGCTAATGTTGTAAATAATTTTACTATTTTAAAGCAAACATGGTTCAAATATAAAACATCATTTTTTCAAAATTAAAGTTCAGTCATTAGTTCGGATCGTTTGCCTTATTTTAATTGGCCTTTGAATCGGTATATTAATTATTGATTTTTTTTAACGGCTCGTAATCACCGTATCTCATTATGAACCGGTCACATTAAATTTTTTCAATGTATACAAATGTCGATAATGGGAAATGTAATGGATGTCCGATTAGTCAAACAATAGTCCAGCGGCACTATAATTCACAATCAAAATTTGGTTTTAAAGAATAAAATCAAACTTACTCATTGTGGTTTGGTCAACAAAAATTTATCGATGTGTTTATTTGGAGTTGACTGCGGTTATTCAAAAAATAGACACTAAATTCACAACTCTCGGGGTCAGAATAGAACGAAATAAAGAAAATTATCTAGTTGGACTGCACATGCATTCGTGATTGATAGCATCTCGTAATGCTAATAATATCACGTTTCGGCAATGAATTTAGGATAAAGTGACATTCCCCACATTTGAACCTTTTAGAAGCTACGAAAAACCAACAGTCCTACTCTTTTATAATTAAGAAATTGAGAAGGAATAGGGTGTAAAAACTGACCTTTTAAATCAGAGTATAGGAGACAGATGCAAAAGGGAAGATTAGCCCGAACAACACGAAGGAGTACGTGTTAATCACTCATCATTCAAGCAAGGATTTGAAGCAAATTTAGTGTACAATAACAAAGAAATAATGTGTGTATGAAGATATACACACAACCATCCCGTCAACTAGGAAATTGGAAGTTGCAATGTAATGAATAATTTTTCGAATCACATTTATGCTTAATAAGTGCCTTGAATGGTATCATTATAAATGTCCTGACATGACAAATAAGATAGTTCTCAAAATTAGTTTCCATCTGATTGATGATAGAATTACTAAATTTGACCTCACCATCAAAAAAAATTACTAAAATAATATTAATGGCCTCCATATGTATAAGTAAATCCACTCAACTGCGAATAGAATACCCAGAGCAGACCAATGGGTTGGGTTGGCTGGCCAATCTGAGAGATATAGTTTAGGTTCGATATAATCAGTGTCGGAGAGTCCTCTTGCTGTACCAATCCTAGTGGTAAATTTATCCGAATGGTCTATCCCCGATTTCAGTACGAGGCTCGTGTCAGCAATCAAAAACGTACAATTCTTAAAAAGTTCCCGTCAACAATATTCTCAAGAACTCGCAATAATTTATCCATACGGATACAGTCGAACACTTTTGATAGGTCAACTTCCAAGAATGTGCATTGTTTTCCTGTACTTCCGAAATATGGCCGTAAGCCAACGATGACTCCATACTATATCAGCGGTTGATTTTCCTGATCTGATTCGCTTTGACTTGGCGACAAGTATTGATCGATTGATTTTGATATGCGATTTGAAGTTATAATTGATAGAGTTTTTTGCTACGTGGTCATTCAGAATTTTCAACAGAAGTAAAAATCATATCGTTAGTACAATTGGACAATGAGCCCTGATTATCTTATTGAATATAAAAGTTGTCCTTTCTGCAAGCTTGGCTGGTGCGTATTCAACAGCTCTCTGCAAATATTATGTCGCGTCCCATGGTGGTTACGCTTCCAATGCTGGGTACATGTCACCTGTCAACACATTATTTTTACAAGGATTTTTACACTCGCAAATATCATAATTAATGTGGTTTTTATCATGTGTTACTCGTGGGGGACATATTTAATATTTTTTAGTGTTATTTCAGAATTTTCAACATGTCCTTTTTCAAATGTTTTTGCCTAATAAAATAATAGGTTTTGTGAAAAATATCTCAGAATATCAATTTATTGTGAGTATCTTAAATGGCAAACCTGTACAGACATCCTCATGGAAATTTAAATATATAACTAAAAAATCTATCAAATTTATAGTTATTGATGACCACTTATACTTAAAAGACGAAAGATTTCAAAAGTACAAACTAGTTATTTGCATGGATAATATGAGAGTGAAATCAAAAAATATTGCAGATTCTATTTATCGAAATAGACATTCTGGATGTTTACACTCTTATTTTACAATATAGTGGAAAATTATAGAACGATTTATCAAAGAATGCTCAATTTGCAAGTCTTCTATAGCACTTAAAGTATAAAACTAATTCCATGTAGGTTTCCGATCTTAATTATATGTGATTCTCAAAAAAAACCAAATGAACGATTTCAACAAGACCTTATAAATATTTAGTAAAAAAACACAAGCGCCTAATTTTAATAAATTCTTTATTGTTTTAACAGTCAGCCCCATTTAATGAAATCTTGGGAAGAAACCTCGGGGCTACAGGCCCTAAAACCCCACCACCGCGCCCTCGCAAAAATTGTGCCGGGACTAGGGAGGAGCACCGGGCAAAGTTGGGGACCCTCCTCAGAGAAGCCGGGATCACCTGATTAATTAGTTTTATGTTTTGGACGGTGATCTTGGTTCTAATAATAATTAGAAACCAATGAAATTTTGACAGTAACTGTGACAGGCATTATGATAGATTGACAGGCGAAATGTAGCCACCATGGGATGGGTAGCTTGTGTGGGAAGCGACATATTATCAAAACCATCTGCCCTGTTGTTATTCAGTCTAAAAATTGCTCCACAAATCTCGGAATTTTTGAACATATTTTTTGGCAAGCGAGCCTGTCCTTCGAATTGTGATAGCAGTAAAGTGTCCCCCCGATTGAACTGATTGCTAAAGTATCTGGCTATAAGTTTAGCCGAAAGGTTGGCGTCCAATACATTATGACAAAACACATCTTAAATTTTTAATTTGTTTTTAGCCGATGAACATTTTTGCACCTGAATGTAGGTTTTCCATTTCTATTATTCACTGCTCGAAGAAGTCGACCAGAATTGACGCACATTCCACTCGATTTCGTGTTTGATTTTGTTTTTAGTGTTCTTAATTTAGATTTTCATTCAGGATAAAAAATTTCTATTTGGAGTCTTAAGTCTCGTTGACGTATAGACAATTCATTGACTGTCAAGTTGTATGCTCCTTTTTACCTTCTTTTCACAGTAGTCTTGTGAACCCTAAAACTTTTTTGGCAGCTTCAGTTTGTTCTACAACCTACCCGAGTTGTATTGTGTCGGAGGTAATATAAAACTGGATATGTTCTTTAATAAACTAAAAATTATTTTAATTACTAAATTATATTTTTATTATATTATTGAAATTTGTTTTATTAAATGGTAAATCTAAAAACCTAATTATTAATAATGTTTTAATACTCGTGATTAACGACTAGCGTGTTTTTTGTTGTTCACAATTTTGTATATATTAATTCATATTTTTTTCAATTAATGCATATTAATATATGCTCAGTGGTTTCAATTGTGTCTAATTGTTATTTCTGAGTTTGTTTCATCACTATATTGTAATATGTATTAATTTTCACTATATAATTTAATTTTTTCTACATTCCAATCAGTTGATTCGATTCTTGATTTTATGTTTTGGTAGTTGTATTTTTATAATTGAGTTACTGATTTTTAATATTTTTGTGATTGCTATCACGTGAT
This sequence comes from Octopus sinensis, assembly GCF_006345805.1. NCBI lineage: Eukaryota > Metazoa > Mollusca > Cephalopoda > Octopoda > Octopodidae > Octopus > Octopus sinensis. The sequence goes on from NW_021833009.1 coordinate 4,976, forward strand.
CAATATTGTTTAATGATTTTCGATTATTCATTGTTACTGATTTATTTTATTTATTGAACCAGAAAACCACCGTCATAGCCAAAAGAAAGAAGGATTCAGGTGATCCCAGCCTCCCTCAGCAGTTCGCGCAGCCTCTCCCGATGTTCCGCCGTTGTCCCGACGCATTTTCGGTACGGACGGGGATTTTCAGGACGAACCTCTCGTTGATGGATTGCAGATGATTTTATGATGTTGTTCCAGGCTTTTGGGATAATCTCTTTATCGGAAAAATGCGTTTGTTGATATGGTAGATATTATATTTTTGAAGTTCGGAAGCTGGTCATTTGAGAGGGCATCAGCTCTGCACCATCTCTTTGTTAAGCATGGAATCATTTGCCCCCTATATAAAGTATTTTTACCATATACTATGAACTTTGTCGATGCCCAAGTTTCTTCATCTTTTATTCTTAGACCAAGTTTCTTTCCTCCTCTAATTATATCTGCTATAAAGTTTTTAGTATGTCGCGCTACCTCCTTAAGTTCATCTATTTCTATATTTCCTTTGTATGCAGTCGTTAACTTGTATGTCGGGAATACAATCTGATTATCGCCTTGCGCAAGTAATTTGAAATTCACACTTCTACCATGCATTGATTCATACAGTATCATCAATAATGAAACTAGACACCATCCTTTTTGTCTTAGACCCTCTATGCCACCAAGCTGGCCACTCCAAGCTATAAATTTATTTCCCATCTTAAGTTTGTTTCCCAGATTCCGCACGCATAGCCGATTTTAATGTTTTTTGAGTGGTATCACGTGAAAAATATTATTTAAGATCTTCTCCGGAAAGACCGGATAGATCTTTCAATGACCTGCTGTATAAATTCTATCTTTATGAAGAACTTGAATAAATAGTTGATATTTCTACGAATTGCGCTGTCATGTATTTTAATGATTATGTGGCTACAGCTTTTAAAGCTTTGACTAAGAATTCTTCAATTTTTTTTGGACCAAATAATGTAATACAACAACAAGGTATGTCAACCGCGTGTTTACACGTGAATAATTACGAAAAAAAGAATTCGGCCAAGTGTTCGAAAGCTTCATGGACGGGAAGCCGACGCGATCGAGAAAGAATTAGAGCGTACTATCGCAAGGGATATCCGCTTGAAAAACCATCTCGATTCGCGGGCGTCGCCTGTGGTAGCAGACATGCGGGACCCGATCTCCTGAACAAAACTGATTGCCTTACTGCCCAAGGAACGGGAAGTCTCAACTGCGAATGGAAGGAATTGGAACTTCTCCCTAAGTGAGGAGTACTTCCGCATCTTTTTGCATTCCGCGGTTGTGACAATAGATCCAGGGGCGGATGCAGACATCTGCAAAACGTTTTTCTAAAACTGTTAATTGCACACTCTATTCATGGAGGAATCAAATTATACCAAATAGTGTAAGAATCGTCAATCTTTTTATATTTTCGGTTTGCTTGAAATAATCATTCACATATTCAAATTGCAAACGTACGCCCATGCACCATTCCATTAAGTACAAAAGTACTGGGTGATGTTTTCCGTGTTAACCGGGTGATATCGTCATAATTTGTCTCGTCAATTGTCTTTGCAGATTTCTGCACGATCGCGTAAGATATGGCAGGATTGATGCAACGCATAACTCCATTCCTGAGTTGCCATCTACTTATTATTAAGTTTTACCTATCTTGCCATAATAATTATAACAAGGAATGTGCATCAGAGGAACTAATGTTATTGTTCATTATCTTCCATCTATCCTTGTCATGGTTTATCATATACTTGAAAAACAGTTTTATGAATACAGTAAAACCTCTGGTGCTCGCTATTTTTGGAACCGAAGAAAAAATGGCAAGCAATATAATTCCGATTGCAATGGAAATAATCAATAAATTTTATGATTTTGAAAACATCTCGGTTTTCGATACTTTCCGATCATAAGTAAGCCTTCCAAGTCATATTTGAGCAAAGAAACAAAGAGAATCGAACGAAATTAAAAGGAAAAAATTAACTAAAAAAATCATCGATCATGGGCATCAATCCACAACTAAAAGAATTTTTCGTTTTTTAGATGCCTATCCCATGTTAAAAGCCATTCGTTAAAAATTTTACTTGTCATCCATGCTTTTGGTGAATGACAGTAACAAAGAAAATCTAACAAAAATAAATAAAAATTAAACCGTTCTTTAAGGATTTTATGTTTATATCGAACCTTCTGACAAACACTTATTGAAGGGAGCAACTACAACACAATTCAAATTTGTGTATCCATGAGAGTGTTTTTTGAAACGTAAGTCTCCACATAAGTTGCTTTTTCCATTGTTTTCACGTGAGTGGTATTGGGTAAATTGAGGGACAGACAATTTCCTCTGGCTCTATTTTTGTCCACTTATTGGACAGAATATTCGTATATAAGAGAACGGTGAATTCATTCTCTGGAACCTAACAGACTGACTGTAGACAGAAAGAATATAAACATGTTGAAATACCAAAAGATTTGGTGAATCCATATTTCACATATGAATCATCCCAATTACCTACTTTCTCCTTTAATATTGTTATTTTTCTGCACCACAGAAAACACAACCATTATAGCACGCTATCTAATTAATATATGGAATCAAGAGCAAGACTTTAATTCTACCCTCTGCGCGAGCGGTCTTCTTTGAGTGTGCATCCACCTCTGCAGACGAATACCCAGTGCCCAGATTATTAGAGACGGGACTGTAACGGGTGCCGTGGATGAGATTAAGTGAACAGCAGCCGAGATATCTCCCTGCATTATTACATTTTCTAATTGGAAATATTTTCGATTTTGACTATTTTTGACTAATTAATGTAGTAAAATGTGAATACAAAGGGTTTTCACATCTAAGCGGTTTAAAATTAAAGTGCTATCTGAATAAATACATTTTTTGTCCTAAAATATTAATAATCAGTTAACAAGTAGGTATTTAAATTAATCACTGTTTGGTATACTTGAACACTAAAAAATATTTATATTAACCAATGGGTTCATAAAAACAATTATTCTTGAAACTAACTTTATATGTTAACAGAAATGTGCAAATAGCTTTAAATTTAGATCAAAATGTATTGAAATTAAAAAATAGTGAACATATGGTAAGTTAGTTTACATAAAAAATTATAACCTATATCGGTATTAGATATCAAGAAATCTGTTATCGAGAGAGCATTTTCCTAATCAAATATTCGGATGCTAGTATTTAACTAACACGGATGTCGCAGTGACCACATCCTGAAGTTGTTCACGTTGCCTGGCGCTTTATCCAATTTCTATCTATCTTATGCGTGTCCCTCAAATCTTTTATTTCGAAAAATTTGTTAATCTCAGCATCCGTGGTTCTGACGATATCACCCTGGATGGTTCATTTAAATTCAGACGTAACAATGTTGTTGATGTTATTTCAGGCTTTGGCCAAATCGGTTATCCATTTAATGGTTCCAGGTTGAATTTCATTTTGCTATCTCCGACTATTCTATATTTGATCACACCATCGCAACCCCTTTCTGAAAAGGTTTTCAGGCTAAGATCGATAGATTGAAAGATCTGCTTGTGCTTGGAACGCCAATCTCCAGTCGAAGGATATCTATTGTTATCCCGATAAGAAAAGCGACCTCACAAATAATTGTAGGAACTTGTCCATATGAATTTTGAAGAACTTTGAAACAAGACGATGCCATGTCAAGACTACCTGAATAATTTTACTTTTGCTTTAATTTATTTGCAAGCATACAGTATTTTGCAATTTTCCACTTGAACTGCCTTTAAACGGTTTGTTGGTTTTTTCATAAACAAAAATGTCAGGTTTATTGTATTAACTATCGTTTCTGTCATCAATTAACACTGATTTCGACATTTTGGGTGATATTATTGACGCATCCGAATCCACCTTCATGTTTGAAAAAAACAAATTCCAATCCTCCAAAAGAATGTAAAATGCTTAGATTATGGGCTATAATTCCCTTAGGATAACAATGCGGGACGTAGATAGGTAGACATTTGATTCTTACATTTAAAAATAACCAAATGTAGTGATCTACAAATGATTCGGTTAACCAAATGTTTCCTCTTAGTATCTTTAAATGATTTAATGTACGGGTTTTCCCGACAGTTGCATATTTGGAGATAAGAAATCCTGCGATTGTTTATAAGTGCTATTTTTTACTCGCAGAATATCTGAACTCCTTTTTTCGTATAATTATTATTTGTCTTTCCTCAAATAATATTATAGTAAAATCTCTTGAATCCGCCGATTTTTTGGCCGGTCCCAAAATCTATTATTTCGTTTATTTTCAAACCTGTAAACTCAGCTTTAAAACTTTTTATTAGTATGTTACTCATTTCAGTATGTTACTCATTTTATCTTCGAGCACTCCCAGGTATCGGTAGCTATCAAGTCCATCAAGTAGTTTTGCCTCGGAAGCCAAGCACTGCACGTTAGTAGCTGTTACTTCACATTTAATAATCTGCTTAACGGATCCATCAATAGCACAAAGATCTGAGGGATAACGAGTCTCCTTGTAGGATTCCCTTTCGAAATTTAAGTTCTTCAATTTCTTTTTTGTCAAATATCAATTTAATTTTCCATCTTTTCACCAAATTTTTGATGAAATCTTTAATCCAATTTAGAAGGCCAGAAGAGTCAAGAATCTTAAAGAGAAAGTCCACTGTGTCGAAAGCTTTTCTAACATCGATCCATGCAGAGGCCAAATTATTTCCGTTTTGTTGATTGACAGACTGATTAATTATTGTTTGCTCTTTGGCTCCTTGACACAATATCCGAATTGTAATGTCAAACGTCATTATTGTGGTTTTAAATATCCGAATTGTGATCTCAACAGTCCAAAATATAAATATCCTTTAATTTTTTCTGAACATTACTGAAAAATATTTATTAATGAAATTAATGTTAAGTTTCTAAATATTGTCATTGGGAGTTAAATCGTTCATCTCGATAATACTTGGAAAATGTTTCTGAACATGATTGCATGTTAGTGAGCAAATTCTTGGTGTTATTGCAGAAATACAAGTGTCTATGCAACTTTCTAAAATTCGTAGTCTGGTTTCTTTTTGGGTGAGTCCATTTTCTGTAATTAACAAATCAGTTGTAGCCATTTTTCTGTTTAGTTCACTCCTAAGCATGCTCCAGCATTTTCTATTAGATTTAATGGTGCACTGTAATGTCCCAATCTTATAATTTCATTATCTCGAAATTTTTCTCCAATCATTTTTTTAATTGTGAATGTGCCGGTGCTTTGTCTATCACAATTCAAATTTCTGAATATTTTTCAATTTGAAATTATGGTCGTTCAAATCTTGGATCCAAGATTCACTTTTCATCTCGTCTGTGTTTTGACTTTTCATTTCCATAAATAAAATTATTTCCTGTTTTAACAGATAAAATCTTTTGACAACTTTATGAATCGATAAAGATATCTTTGTAAAACTACAACAAATTTTCTTTTTACTATGAAGTTGCTGGTAAATTGCGAATTGAAATAGAAAAATTTAACCCTGGCTTATTATTTGCAAGTTTTCATTCTATTCATCAGCAAAATGTGTGCTCAAAAATTTTACAAATAGAAAATACTATTACTTTGGTCACAAAATAATAAACTATTTTAAAGATGATGCACTTAACCACCACCAATTCAGCAAACTATTGATAGATATGGATAATCAGTTTAGCAACCTTTTTTATGCTAGTACTGTTGTAGTTTTACAAAGATATCTTTACTTTCATTAGTACGGTGCATTAATACCAGTTTGAAAAATTCTTCATAAATTTTAAAATCTGGGTCACAAGCCCGAAAAAAAGATTGCTGATTGTGCAATTTCAATACGTCGGCTGTTTCCTCGATCGAAGTTGAAAAATATTCAAATTTCAAAAATCATATTTTAATCGCTCATTTGAATGCGAAGACATTTTATTTATTTAACCCCATTCCCCTTCCCCTGAAATTAAGTTAAGGATGGAGTGAATCTTATATGATTTTCTTATACCGGTGAAGTTTTTGCAATCCAGGAGGACGTGTGTTACTGTGTGTCGTGCGTCATGGCAGATTAGACAGGACGGATCGACGTCCTTATCGACTTTGTTTTGATAGTCGAGAAGTAAAGGGAGATGCCCACAGCAAAATCTTACGAGTTCTACCCGATCTTTGCGAAAACATTTCTTTGATATGTTCAGCAACTGTATTTTAGTCAAATAAATCTCTTTAAACAAATACGCATTATCAGGTCAAATAATTTGAATGTTTTCACGAGACATTGTTTGATGAAATCATCATCACAAGATGATTTCATTGCAAGCATTCTGCTGATTTCATAACTGATGCAGTACTTCGATTGTGATGTTTGTGTAATGAGCCCGTCGCGAGTCAAATTATTTTGTAATTCATCAAGCTGTAAAACACGCATTGTACGTTTTAGTTAATAAACAACTTAGTATCTTGAAAATAATTGTATGATTAGAAATGTAATGCCTTTTTAAGTTGTATTCTTTCGGTATAGCGATTAACTGGTTACACACCAAATAATTAAAATTAAAAATATTTTATATTTTAAAGGCTCGCGGCCGCACCTATACATGCATGTTTGAGCAACTCTGCTATAGATCCTGAACTTCTATTTGTGAAGAATTGATTAGTATTTACACGGGTCTCTATCTTGCTGAAGATTTTGTCAACAAAGGGAAGGATACAAATATCTTGATGTAAGTTGCTTTATTTCATACTAGTTGTTTGATTTCCTTCCGTCGTTGTGGGATTTCCAACTGCTAGATTTTCAATTCCTACTGTATTTTGTATGTTTGATGGGCTTACCTCATGTTTTCTATCAGAAAATGATTTTGTTGATCGAATTTTACTAATTACTCTTTTATTAACCTAATAGCTTTAAGAGTGCCTGTTTCGTGATTGATTTATTTTTTAAGCTATTCTGATAGGGTTTTTACTGATTCCCATTTATTACACATAAGAGGCATATTTATATACCAGTGAAATATAGTATCAATATTATTAGAATTATGCAACTTGCTCTGAGTCACATGACGTGTGCACCAACTACAACAGATTTACCAATTCAAACTATTTATTTTGTGAAAAGATGTAGGTCACATAACATATTCACATAATCTCACCAGACCTTCCTGTATATCTACGCGAAGCAATTGTTCGTCCGACGTTATCTATAAAGTGGTAGATTTTCTTTGATCTCACAGGTTTGAATGCCATGGGGATAAAAATGTTCCAAAAAATTTATTATTTATTTTTTTACATTAGCCTTGTTCCCTGCGTGCCCATGAAATAAAGCCGACGACATATTGTTTGACGTATCAGTGATAGAATCTTACTCATTCAGCTTAAGTCGCACAAAAGTTTTTGCCAAGCCCCTTGTTATCGACGCGTACACATTAATGATTGTGAACAGGGAGTAGGGATTAGTTTCATATTTGATTTAAGCACAGCAATTAAAGTTCTATACCAATTTGAAAGCTTGGAAACCACTGAAAATAACTTTGATAATTCTTCGAAAGACTAATCGATTATTGAATTAAAAAAATGACATTGGCGATAATTATTTGTATTAGACTTAAAAATTATAGTGTCTAATCCTATTAGATCGTGGAAGATGTAAATCTGGACATTCAAAATTCATATCTGTATTTAGAAATCTCACCAGACCTTCCTAGATAGAGTTCTAAGATCGGTCCCAGACTTCACTAGGAAGGTCCAAGGAAAAAACTGACACAATTTTCGAACTCAGGGGCTAATTTTTGTTAATTTGGTTATAAATATTATGTTATAAATTATTATTTGATTATAAATTATTGTTTTAAATTTTTCTAGTGGCTCCACGTGCTAAGGGCTTGAGGATCAATTTCGGATCCACTTAAGTCCCCTACTGTAATACATCAAACCGCAAGTATCCTACTAAATTTGACGAAATACATCAAAAAAACAAACCGCAGTGGCGATTAACATACTCAATCAATTCTGTAAATAAAAGTGTTCATATTCAAGTCTAAAAATGCACTTTTATTTCAACGAAAAAAAACGCGAGTTCTCTGCTTGTGTGCAACCAATCAGCCTAATTTTTTCAGGAAAGCTGCATCCCATGATGATTGACTATATTAACTAGTTAGGCCTCCTCTGTATTTTTCGTTCACCTCAAACTAAGGAATCGTGTGATGTGGGTCTTATGACGGGAGACCAGCTGTGAAAATGAGAAAATAAATTAATTAAAAAATGAATCTATATCAATTTTGACGTTTTTTGACCGTTTTCGGAAGCAAAAATAGTGTCAGATGTTCCTAGATTTGAATATATTTATAGCTACTACAATAAAAGCTAAGGCACTGACGTCTATCCGTAATTAACTTTCAAAGGCTGAAGTTAGAACTGGGTAAGCATAATAGTCAATATTTTCATCGAGGTAATGCGTAATTTTTGTTTCTTGTATGCATCCAATAGAAACTTTAAATCTTTCTAGGTCGCCACAAAGAATATTTCTTGACTTAGATATTCAGCATGCATTGAACGAAAGAATCTTTAGGGCAAGCATATTCTCTGTATCTTCTGCCTTTTACAAATGTTTCTTAACCGTTGTACGGAAAAGAGACGAGGCATGTGACCACCTCACCAAAACTATTAAATAAAATCTTAGTAGGATTTTAAAATAAATAATTTAATTATATTTTAAAATATACAGTACCGCTCAAATGTTTCGGACCACCCTATTTTTCTCAATTTCCAAGTCAATCCTAAATTATTTTTATACGGTTCTTTAGAGAAACTTATTAGATAAGCTTAAATACATTTATTCTATTCTAAAATTTTCTTTAAATATTTTTGTTTGGCGCCAATTGAATATAATTGATTTTTGACTCGATCATATGTTCCGGACCAGTTGCAATCATATGTTTCGAACCAGTTAAATCTCTTTAAATTTAAATAATTTTTGATTCAATTAAAAACAAAAGACTAATAAATAACAAATGCCGCGTGTTTCACTGGTTGATCGGGTCGCTATCATCACTTTTTTTAAGATGGAGCTTCACAAAGAGAAATTGCCGAAAAATTAAAAATATCCAAAACTGCTGTTCAAAGAACAATTTCCAGATATTCATCCGTTGGACTATATTCCGACAGACCCAAATCTGGTCGACCGAGATTGTTATCCCCAAGATCTGAACGCAAATTAGTGAGAATTTCGAAAGCAGACCCCACAAAAACGGCAAATCAAATTAAATTTGATATGAAATTAAATTCTATTGTAAGCACAAATACAATTAAAAGATGCCTACAAAGAAATAATTTGAATGGGCGAAAGCAATGCCCAAAACCAAGTCTTTCCATATGCCATAAAAAGGCTAGAAAAAATTGGTGCATTGAGAAATTAACTTGGAGCCAAAATGATTGGGGTAAAATTATTTTTAGTGATGAATGCAAAATAAATTTGCATTCAAACACAAAAAATTATGTTAGAAGGCCACCAAACTCTAGATTTGACTCAAAATATTGTTTAAAAACACGAAAATTTTCTCCTAGCATTATGGTCTGGGGAGCTATTGCTGCAAATGGATGGAGAAACATTGTCTTATGCATTAAAAATGTTGATTCCGCAGAGTATCAGAGAATTATAAATGTTGGACTCGAAAATTTTTATGATGAGACCATGTATCTCCAGCAAGACGGCGCTCCTTCCCATCGGTCCATGTCGACAATGAATTTTTTTCAAAGGAAACAAATAAAAATCTTAGAAACTTGGCCGAGCCAGTCACCCGAACTGAATATTATTGAAAATATGTGGTCGGTACTAAAACAAAAACTTTATGATCTGGAACCAAAAGATCTTCCAGAGCTCTGGAATTTGACCAAAAAAATTTGGTACGAGATTGATAATTCGTACATTGAAAAATTATACAATTCACTTCCAGAGCGAATAAATGCTGTTATAACGAACAACGGAGGAAATATTAATTATTAACTTTTATAAGTTTAATAAATTTTCGGTTTTTTTTAAACTGGTCCGGAACATATGATCGAGTATAAAATCGATAATTTTAAAATTGCGCCAAACATGAATATCTGTCCAAGTTTTTAAAATAGAATAAATGTGTTTAAGCTTATCTAATAAGTTTCTCTAAAGAACCGTATAAAAATAATTTAGGATTGACTTGGAAATTGAGAAAAATAGGGTGGTCCGAAACATTTGAGCGGTACTGTAATATACATTTTTAATTTGTTAACCTTCACAGAAATAGCATTAAAAAGGAAGTTCAATATAATTTATTGATGTACGTTTCTGTCTCTTGGAAATTCGTGGAGGTATATCCAAAGAAATCTGCACTAGGTATCTCTTTTTTGTTGAAATATATTTTAGCGTACTGTCTTATTGTCGATCATGATTTAAATATTCTTTTCGAAAGCTTTTCGAAATTATCCATTTTTTCTTTCTTTTCCTTGACCATGCATCTGGATTATCACAGCAAATTTTGCGTTGTTGAGCCAAGGAACATTCTCCTCCCAATGATAGACAACAGGAAGTGTTCCAAAATCTCTGTTAATGATATCAGGTGTCGGACCACTACACACGCAGGTTTCACAAGAGCTCCAGAGGAGTACTTGTACTTAGAAGGCCATGTGAGTGACATGTACACACATGATCATCTTGTCATGAAGTATCAAACTTCTACATCTTACAACATGAGGATCTGGTTTTGGCAGACATACACTTGCGCGCACATTCGGCTTCAGTTAGCCCCTACCAAGGAAGAGGCACTACACGCTGTTGACCAGTACAGAGCCGGAAATGTAGAGAAATACAAGAGTGAGCCTGACTACCCAGACGATGTGTCAAGGTTCTTTGTTGACGTGACAAACTACATGGAGTCTTTGTCTGTCTCTGTAACCCATTACATCATTGACCCTATGACATACCTACCAACAGGTACTGTCTTCAATGATGATGTTTGCAACACAACAGCATGTTATCTCAGCGACAAGAAATCCATATATGTCGAATTGTACAGAGATCAGTGCATTCAGCCAAGCAGAATCTCACTGTCTCATTTTGAAGAGGATACCTACACTACCATATGGGACTAGTCATTTCATATTGACAAGACATGTTGCTTCCAGTACTGCGGGAATTACTACTGGTCCTCATACGAAGGGTTGATGATAAACGCGGTCGGGGATTGTCCCAAAATGTGTGTAGGCAGACCACATGTGATGAAACCAGGATGGAAATTGCAAGGTGAAGAACTCTCCATTGACATGCAATTTAGAGTGCACGACTGTGAGATTCTTCTTTTAAGAACGAGGACTCATATGAGAGTGAACACAGCTGACCTTCATTACTTGACGCCAATCAATAAATCGTACAGCCATGCATCAGGTTTTTACACTAAGATGGCCATGTAGGAGTGGATCAATCCAAGTGGTATGTTACATCCGTGCTGTCTTGGACCCTGGTGCATTAATCAGCGTGACTGGACATCTGGCCTTGTGAAACCATACTGTATAGCAGACACCTTTTTCGTCAACGGGATATACATTGACCATGACCTGGAAATAGGGGTTCCTTATCGGGAGTATCACGCTGAATTCAACATCTCATCATTTGTGACAGACATTGTCCCTACATCTAACCTCGTGTGCTCTGCAGGCTAAATCAGTTCGACTCCCTCGAGCAACCATCTTGTTGTATAGGCGTCAAAAATATTTCTGTACCAGTCTCTTGTTCTTTACAATAAAAAATTCTGTTCTGTATATTTGTCATTTTATAATATTTATCTTTACAAAATAGACTTTGAAATAAAGTTCAAATATTTTTTTTGAATTTTTTCGAAAGTATAACCACATAGGCTCGGTACACCTAGGCCTGTGACATAATAATTTATAAAAATAATATAACAATAATTAAATTCGTGTTCAGTTTAAAAAAAGTCTAAAAAAATATAACAATAATGATTAAAATTTGGTAGAAATTGATCATTTTAGATTTTAGGGCGCTAAAATACAAGATCGCCAAATCCGGGAACAAATAAATAAAAGTTTGCCATAAGAATATAAAAAATAAAACTTTCTATCAAAAAATAAGGTAAAATTCAATGAATAAAGATAAATGAAAAGATTTCAAATAAGCGATATAAACAGATTGAAAGAATAAACTCGCAAATATTACAAAATGATGAAATTTCAGATAATTTATTAATTAAAAGAAACTACATCGCAAAATATTCCTTCTAATCCAATTAAATAAAAAAATAAAGATTGACCAAATAATGCAACAGGACAACAAGGTATGTCAAAAGAGTGCTCACACGTGCCACAATTTATTATGTTTTCTATTAATAATTGGGTAACTAAAAATTAAGATAATTTTAATTAAAACACAATTCTACCTAGTAGCTTATAAACAGTGTAAATACCAGAGGGGATATCTCAATGATGGCAACTTGCGAGCAGATTTTGCAGATTCGAGCAGTTTGTTTCCTTGGAACTTTTGCTCCAGTAGATTTTCGAGCAGCTTGTTTAGTTATAGCCATATTTTTTTATTTCAGTTAGAACCGATTCAGGCGAGTTATTTTTGTTTTATATAGTTAAACAACATTATTCCGAATTTTTTCGAGTAATGCAAAAAAGTATCATTCCGAAAATTTTTTGGTTAAATCACTCACCATTTTTAAAAATAAAAAATTAAATATTTTTAAAATAATATTTTATCAGCACCATCAAATAATTGTAACTATTGCTTAAATTGATGAATTTTGCGAGATTACAGACTAAATTACTAGTGTACTAATTAAAGAAAAAACAGATAACGATCCGAGTTTTTTCTTTCAATATGGTAATTTCGTAAGCAATCATCAATTGTTTGACAAATTGAACTTGCATCACACGTCTCAACATAAATACAGTCAATCAAATATATATTGGTTGGGTTGTCAATCTTTTCAGCAATAATGTTCACATATTTTTTTTAAAGAATGTTGGGTTTCGTCTATTACTAAAAATATTTGACTCCCTTTGAAATATTCTTTAAGTTTTTCAACCTGTTTCACAAAAATAGTGGAAACAAGATTTCTGGAATGTGTCTCACTAGGCAGTTAAATCCCAAAGTTTCAAAAAAAGTTTGAAAATGGACATCCCTTAATTTGAACAGCGGAATATTTGTTTGGTCATCATTTCGACTAAACTAATCGCAAAAGACTCTTCGAAAATCACATCTTTCGCAATTAACTTCATTTGGACATTAGATTTTCCTGATTCTAATCTCTTTTTGTGTTTCAATGTTTGGCGATGTTGTTCAACGTTGAAACTTTTTCCATATTTAACAGGAACACAACATTTTGAATAATAAAGTCTCCCGTGATCATCCTCTTCGAATTCGTTAGGAAATTTGTTAATTATATTTTTTCTTTTTTATTTGATTTTTTGAATTTATATATTTAAGCGTGCTTAATTATTAATTTATAAATTTAACAAAGCGTAATTACCAATGATCGTGCTGAATTACGAGTTGACACTACTATCCCTACCGAATCAAAAATTTAATATAACAAGCCGGACATTTTCCTATACGACAAAAAATTAAACCACATATGGCTAATAGAGATTGGAGTGACGTGTGTGGATAATTTAAAAGCAGTTGAAGTTGAAAAACTTCATAAATATGATATCCTGGCAAGTGAATTAGAAATCATTTACAAAGCCAAAGTCAAAATACTTCCGATTGTCATTACCTGGGATGCGATCACCTCCAAGTATTTTAAAATATACATGGATTGGCATTAAAGACAGTGTTCTGGCATACATCCAAACGACTGCATTAAAGAAGACGTTGGAAGGAATGTTCGTAGAATATAAACATGGTTTCGAAGACGTAATGACTAAAGCATTGATTCTCAACAAAGATTATGCAGTGTGGAACACTCACCAAAGGGGAGCTAACTCGATGAAGAGGAGACATGATGAGGTGACAGAAAACGAATACTCTGAGGAAGGACAAATTAATAGCAAGAGGATCACGAAAGATGATGGTGCTGTTCAGGGAGGCACAAGACCAGTAAATTGAAAAATTTAATTAATCTAATTTTTAATTTACTAAATTAACATATTTAAAATTATTATTCATTCTGAAAAGTGCGAGAAAGATGTTTTACGTTTTCATTTTATTTCTATATGATTCATATCATTTTTAAGATCTTGTATAACAATTCCTTCCGTGGCCACTATATTCGACTTAATTTTAAAGAAATAACTGAATTATTAATTATACGGACGATAATGATGACATTATGTGCCAGCGATTAACTAATAAATTTTCAGGCATATTCCGACGGCGTAATTCCGCCTCTTACCTGTGACAGACATAAAAAATATAAATAATCCTTTAGTGAAGAAGAACGCTATTTTATATAATTAAAAAAATTAATTTTCTTTTAAAACTAGGCATAAACCGATGATCCCAAAGCTTGGAAAGAAGTTGATTAAATGGACGGAGGTAATAGAATCTAAAAATACTTTTTCAAAAATCATTTATAAATGGTTTTGTGACTGATTCTTTAATATCAACTAAGGTAGCATTTTTAGTGGATGAGTTACAACTGAGTAATTTAAAAATTCTAATGAATTTTTAGATAAATTTAAAAAGAGACGTGGATTCGGATTGCGTAAATTACACAGGAATATGCAAACAAATAAATATGTCGACGTTGAATCTTATTTTGCAAAATATAACGAATTTTCAAATGCATAAAAACCTGACAAAATCTATAATCTGGATAAACTCGTTGTTTTTAAAATCATTGATTTTATTTGTTCAAATTGCTCATTTTTTACATTTGTAACAAAATTCTGAAAAACCAAAACTGGACGACGGCAAAGTCGTGCAATTTTGATTCATTAAAAAATCAGCTCTTCTAAGTTGTTTTGGACGGAAAATGATAAATACAAGGATAAATCATCGTTTTTAAATCTTCTGAATTAGAGAAAATCAAACTACACAAATTTCACACAGCAAGTGTTTTCCAAATTTTCAAATGGATCTTCCCTGGAGCTTGGAAAATATTTTAAGTGGGCTTGTCTATTGACGTCGATTATTTGAAACCTCACTATACAAATAGTAATCACATTTTCAAATTTCAATTGGAAATGATTTGTTTAAACGTCTGTAACTAAAATAAAGAAGCCTCTCCTCTTAACAAGTGATGTTTCCTTGATTTGATACAGCTAGAGAAATCACGATTACTACTAAAAAGAGTTGCTATCCAACAGAGAAAAAAGACAGAAAATATTGACTAGACATTACCCTTATAATACTTTGGTGAATTAATAAGAAACAGAGAATTAAGAAAGCATAAAAATAAATAAATCAAACGCCAGACACAACAGATTGAATACGTCCACCCTCATCATCAGTCCCCACATCATCCACCACAGACTTCCCCAACACATCTAACAATACATCCAACAATCCTACCATTAATAACCCTCTCCTTATATCTCCTACTCAAACTATCCGCCTCCTTCCAATGCGGAGGAGTGGGCGGACTCCTTCCTCTCCCAGGCGATCGGTACCTCTAAAATAACCCCTCCAAACAACCTCAGCCCCCCTCCCTTTAATAACACGACCAGAACGATCAACTCTATTCTCCCCGTAGTTATACTTTTTGACCACAACAGGCCCATTCCGATTCCGTTTTAAGAAATTGACGGGGGTTTGGGGGATTTCGTCAGGATCGATGACAATTGAGCCATATTCCTCAGCATTGACATTTCCTCCCATTCCCTTCTCGGCTGCCCTGGCCATTTTCTCCTTAAACAATCTCCTTTCTTCTTTCCTCTTCAATTTAGCCTCTCTTCTTGCATTTCTTTCTTCTTTCCGCTTTATTTTGGCTTCTTTCTCAGCCTTCCGTGCTTTCTTTCTCACATTGGTCTGCCACACCATTTCTCCACACCCCTCAATCGTGACACTCGTCAACGGACGGTTGTGTTTGTCCGTCTCCAACGACTCAATTCGCCTAATCACGGAATCTCCTGAAATCACTTGTCCAAAAACCACGTGCTTTCTTACAAATACACAAAAATATTTCAAAACCCGTCCAAATGAGGGCAGGGGACTGTCGTTATGAAAAATTGTGAGGCGTTTGTGTTGGGGCCCTTGTTGGCCATGGAAAGCAGGAAAGGACGGTCGTGTTTTACTAAAAAATTCTCGTCTAATAATTTCAGGTTTTTTTAGACTGACCGTCGAATTTCTTTCCGTAAATACTTTCTCCGTTGGTTCCGTTTCCCGTGATTATGTCGCCGCCTTGGATCATGAAGTTTGGGATCACTCTGTGGAATTGATTCCCTTCGTAGTGGAGGTTAACTCCTGTGGATTTGCTGTCTCCCAATTCGCCTGTGCAGAGAGCTCGGAAATTTTCGGCGGTTTTGGGGACAATTGATTTAAAAAGTTCAAATATTACTCTTCCGGCTAATATTTTTATTATTTATATTGAATTTAACCTTCTTGGTCACCAATATTTATATCAAAATAGCATCTCGGCTCCATGCTCCACAACGACCGGAATGAAATAATATTATTAATTAAAATATTAATTATAAATATGTTATTTTTAATAAAAGAATTTGAAAATCTCCAAAGATATTAAATAATATACAAAAACTGTTGTACTTTAAAACTGTTAGATTTAAGCCAGAAAAAATTAATTTATAATTCAATAAAAAATGATTATATATTTCTAAAATAAAAATTAATTTAAATTTATTTAATTAATGTTAACAAATAAATTATTAATAAAATAATAAAGACAAAAAATTCTTTGTTGGACAACATTTCAAGCCACCCAGGACGACCCAATTTATTATTAATTAAACAAAAATCAACTCACAACCGACCCATTTTGGCAAACGCAAAAATCTTAAGAGATACATAGGACAGGAAGGCAGCAAGTAATCCGAAAGTAGCAAGAATTGCCTTTCTCTGCGAACTATACATGCCACTATAAGCAGTATTCAATGAAAGGAATCCAACTGCCCCGAATACGACCATGAATGAGGAGGCTAACCCTTCAATTACATATTGATGTTGTATTCCATTGGCTGTGCTGAATGTCTCCATCACTCTCCGTCCATTCTTGTCCTGTCTGACTCCCATAGCTGGGGGATCATTGGCTATGATGAAGAATAGGCCTGTTTAGTTAGATTGGGGGACTCACCTCCGATTATGAGGGCATATATGGCCACCACTAGACCAAACACGTGGTAGTATTTCAAATTTTCCAGAGGTCTTGGTTGGTGGAGTCGTAAGGGGGGTATGTTGAGTAAGGAGGGTAGAATGGAGTATGGCCACATCACCACAAAGAACGATTGTTTATTTTATTCGTCACTTAAATTTATTTGTTATTATTTAAATTAATTTTAAACTAAACCAAATTAAACTAAATTTACATTATTTTATTAATAATTTTCTTATTGTTCAATTATTTTGTTAATGCTTTATGCTGCGACATATACTGGCATGAGAGCAAACTAAACTTTTGTGCGATTAGCTTATTTGTTTCTGGTCTAGTTGGAAGGTGATTTTTACTGTCAAGAATGAAATTATCCAAAAAGTCATTCGAAATTGTGAAGTTCAGAAATTTTCGCGTCCTTTAAAATTTCGAGATTTTTTTAACTGTAGATTGGAGATATAAATCTTCATGTGTTTGCTTCTTGTCCAAATGAACGTTTTCAAATAGACATGATAGATCTGAAAAGATTTTCAAAACGGTCATTTGACAATTATAGTAGGTTGGTTTTTTTAATTTTTTATAGATTTGCATTTGCACGGCCACTCTATAATAAGTCTGGTAAAGAAGTGTGTCGAAACTTAAGATATTTGATTCGCCTAACTTAATTATGCAAATTTCTTCAGTCAGACAAAAGGTCCGAATGTAAAAATAAAGAAATAACACATAGATTAAAAAAATAGTTAGCCAAATTTTATTCTTTGTGGTTTTAATAAAATGAAATATATTGAAATTATTCCTAGTTCAAAGTTAATGTAACAGGCTGCCCATATGTATCGCATGGCCCATGATAAAATACACTTGCACTGCAGTGGTATGCATATTGTAGAAGTTCCAACCATCGGACAGTGACAGGATTCATTCTTATACTTGAATACTGCTGGGAGAGGAGACACGAGTCGTCCTCACAATTTTAATACAATACTTGCGTGACTTCCCGACTAATTGCTGTGTCGTTATTTCAACAATAATTGAATAGGTATACTGAATGGAATAATGACCTAAGATAGCGTCAACAAATAGTCTTGCAATGAACGAGTTAAACAGAAAATTGGCTGATAATGTGACAATTTTGACTATAAAAAGCTTATTTGGTGTCATAGCACGTCGATCACCATTTCCAGTACGTTGCACACATGTCAACCATTAGTCTCTATGTGACTTTCCAAAATAGCATGAATATTTAATTGATGTACCAGACCAGAAGAGATAGGAACTCTCGCCAGAGTCTAGCTATGACTTTTACCTCAATTTAGTTTTGGGATCTTTTCGCTGTGTTCTTCTAGACTCTAAAGCATAATCTTCATTTTGTTTAGTGGAGTATTCACAAATAATGTTTCATTTAATTTTATTGATGACTGATAACAATTTTTATTGATGCATTCAATTCTTGAGATAATTTTTATACAATTAAATGATGCCGATGTAAAATACAATGAATTGAAGTGGATATTGGTGATTTTTGTTACAAAAAAACTAAAAAAACCACTATATTTTCCAACCTAAATAAGATTTAAACATTTTGAATATTGACAATCCTGTAGTATCCCTGACTAAAGATTTTGTAAAAAATAACTCTTCTTGAAAAATAGAATCATCATCGAAATATCTATAAAAAATTAATACCTTACATACACCCTTCGTCACTGAAAACCGGACAAGCTATTTTTGATGATTTTATTAATTAAATATGAAAAATCAAAAACTTAAGCTTAATATTTTAATATGTACAGTAAACAAAAATAAAAACTGAACAAGCATTTTCTCACGAATTTATTATGAAACAATATCTAAAAAATAACTTCTATCACGGGTATAACTATAATTAACTGGCTTTGCCCGTGTTTGGTCTTTAATAAATAATAAATAAAAAATAAAAACTGACGCCAACTGATTCGTCAAGTTGGATTGAAAACTTTAAGAAATAAATCAAGGATTGTTCAATTTCATCAATTCTTCTTATAGTGTCGTTGCTTAATGAAATAGTCTTCAAAAATCTTTTTGTAAGATGTCGTTTATAAATAAAATATAGAACGAGGATGCCTGCTTTCAGCGTAGTGTCCCAACTAATGTTCAGTCACAAATTCCGTTTCCTACAAAATTCGGTTTTTAATGAAGGATGCGGAGAAGGAGACCGATTATGAGAGATGCAGTAGATGTAGGATGGAGTTTGATCATCTACGTGCGGAAATGACTTGATCAAGATCCAATTCAAGTCACGTACGTCCGACGGAAGTTGGACCGGAGCGTTTGTTATCGTGCGACCAATTTTCGGTTAATCCGTGTGCCTTTTTTCCCAATTCAATTATGATGTTTTCGCTTTTAAATGTTCAATCAAACGAAACAATTTTATTGACTTCATTCGAAAATATTTTACCACATTGAAGACAAAGTGATTTTTTTTCTTTATTTTTTAAAAACTATTGACCTCTAACTTGAGAATTTAATTTTTTCAAATATTAACAACCAACCATCGCCAACCTGGCAGAATAAATCGCCCCCTAGCAACACACAGTCTCTGATGGAATGACTGGTCTTTGTTTTTACTTACATTTCCCACAAAGAGCTCAAAGATTTTTAAAATAGGCTTTTCTTTAATCTACCAGTTGGCCGAAACTGGAAATTTTGTTTCTGTCTTTGTTCTTAAATCTCCGTTGGCTCCAATCTAGCTTAATGAGTTGGCAAAATCCAAGTTGACGGTCATTTTGAAGATGAAATATATCCTTTCATTTAGCACTCTTCTCCGGTCTTCGGAATGCTTTGATATTTTGACTATGCACAATTCATTTTTTCAAAATTTATTTGACTCAATCAGCAAGGTCCTTGATGTACACCCCTCGACATTAAAATTCGAACACTTAATTTTAAGCAAATTTTTAATCATTTTCAATAAAATAATTTAGTTGAGCTTCTTTATTTGTATTATTCTAACTATTTTAATATTTAAATATATATTGAAACATAATTTTAAAGAATAAAGCAAAAAACGAGAATTTCATGACAAAAAAAACCGAATAAAATTTAATTAGTAGCTTGAATGCCTTCTTTTTCTGTTGTAAACTTCCAAACTACGATTTTTCATTGAGCTAACAAGTTTTCTGATGAATTCCATTGGGATATTTTCCCAAATTTCCGATATTTTTTGCTTTAGATCAATTTTTGTACTTGTTCTGCTTTCTGACGTATCACTTGAAAGAAAGTTTTTAATGTGAGCCCAAATGTGTTCGATTGGGTTCATGTCAGGTGACTGAGGTGGCCAGTCGAGCAAATTAATATTTTGAGACGACATATATTCTTTAGTTGCCTTAGATGTGTGGCAA
Organism: Octopus sinensis; assembly: GCF_006345805.1. NCBI lineage: Eukaryota > Metazoa > Mollusca > Cephalopoda > Octopoda > Octopodidae > Octopus > Octopus sinensis. The sequence goes on from NW_021833009.1 coordinate 25,634, forward strand.
GGCGCATTATCTTGTTGGAATATATAGTCGCTCAATCCCATTTTATTCGCTGAATCTTCAAGATTATTTGCCAGAATATTAATATATTCCCCAGAGTTCATTTTTCCATCAATAAAAACTAATTTCCCCATTCCGAAATACGAAAAACAGCCCCAAACAAGAACTTTCCCTCCACCAAACTTAAAACTAGGTATTATCTTCGCATATCTCAATTTATTTCCTTTTTTTCTGTATTGATACATTCGTCTTGAATGGGAAAAAAGTTCAAAACTACATTCGTCGGAGAAAATAACTTTCCTCCATCCGCTGTCGGAAATTGCAAGAAATTTTTTAGATATTCCATATCTGAGAGCAATATTTTTTGAACTTAGAAATGGTCGTTTCTTTACAACTCGTCCATACAAACCTTTTGAGTTTAGAATTCTTGTTATTGTGCGTGCTGAGACTTTTTTTGTGTAATTTTTTCCATTTCTGAAGACAAGGTAGCTGCGGTTCGAAAATTATCAGTTGATAATGATAAAAGAATCCTAATTTCATCTTGACTGAACTTGGGTGGCCTTCCAGATCCAGCCTTTCTGCACGTAATCCCGGTTTTTAGATATTTTTTAAAAATTTGTCCTTTTTTGAAATTATTCATTTCTGTCTAATAAAAATTGTATTCTGCGAGTTGAACAAAATACCGTTCGGAATTATTTGTCACTAGAAAACACGTTTCTGCTTTAATTTTGAAAATTATATGTTCGAATATATATTTAAATATATAAATAGTTAAAATAATACAAATAAAGAAGCTCAAATAAATTATTTTATTAAAAATGATTAAAAATATGCTAAAAATTAAGTATTAGGATTTTAATGTCGAGGGGTGTATGTTTATTTGTAGAATGGCATCCAGTCTATTAGGCTAAGAGCAACTGTTCAGACTCTCTTGTCCAAGTTGAGATTTGTGCAGCACTCAAATCAATTGGAGAAAGTCACAATGACAAAGGAATTGGAAAATGTCCACAGTGGATACAATGTATTGAGAAACAGATTCGTTCTGAATTTTTTGTACAATTGCTTCCATCCTGTACGTCTTGCTATAAAACTCAGGAACATAAGGTGTGAATCAGAAATACGTTGAAATACTCAACGCTTTTCACAGGAAACAACTCAGATCATTACTATCCAATGAAGACCAAGAACCAAGACTTATACTTAGTTTCTAATGCAGAAAACCTAGAGACAATTATTACTACGGCCTGATGGGGACTCGTCGGCCACATTCTACGGATGGATCCCTCTCTTCCCGCTAATGACATTATAGAAACATATTTTCAATGTTCTGGGAGGCCAGGAACGACACTACCACTGGTTATAAGTAGCGACCTAATGCATGGCGGATTGTCACTAGATAATGCAGACGATCTAGACCAGCGGTTCTCAACCGCGGCCCGCCACAATTTTGGTGCGACCCGATTAAAATTATAAAAATATATTAAATATTTTTTGTTTTTATATTAAATATTTTGTACATTAATGTTTAAATAATATTGTTTGTGATGTCTGATAAACGTGTTAAACGAAGTAGAAAAATTATTCATGAAAATCGTGCATTTAACTTCGAACGGGAGGAAAAATTTTTCGTTTTCGAAGAAAATGGTAACGCACATTGCCTAATTTGTCACTCTGTCATACGATGTCTTAAGACATATAATGTCGAGAGGCATTATTCAAAACATTCTTCTGAATATAATTCACTTCAAGGTGAATCAAGAAAAATAAAATTTCAATCTTTGAAATCAAATCGCAAACTACAAACGAATTTGTTAAAACAGCCTCAAGTCTCGCATTGATTTTTATTACTTAATAAAGCCTTCTTTTCATTAATAACATAAAATATTTTTTGTGCGGCCCGCAAAGATATTCTTAATTATCGATTTGGCCCATGAGCTAAAAAAGTTGAGAACCCATGATCTAGACAGCCGTCAAAAATCGCAATCCTAAGAAGAGCCTGGAGATGTCTAACACAAAATTGTTCAAGCGACGAGAAAATTATGACATTGCTTTTCAATGGAAGCAGATTACCGTCAAATAATATTCGATATTTCTCCACAAATTGTGTAGTTAATCATAAATATAGACAGAAGAAAATAAGTTAGTTATTTTATGTCAAATGGATTTCCATGATTATAAACATTTGACAACAAACTCAGAGAACGAACAACTTATGCACGAAGAGTATAATGGATGACAGATTCTTCATGTTCTGTAATTTGCACGTGTTTTATTTAAGACAATTAATAATTCGATATCAGAGATTGTTCAATCATGTGATTGGATGACTGTTTTCTTGCTTTGTTCGCGTGATTTCTAATATCGGAACCTCTAAGAATGTTTTTGTGTGCCTAATTAACTGATAGATGTCAATGGAGCACAGGAAACTGGCGATGGACCTCATTGAAATGATCATAAAGTGGATTCGGGATGATTCCATTCAGGTCCTCTCTTCCTGTCATTTCTTGTAATCGACTCCGCGAAATATTCCCAAACATAATTAAAACGAAATTCTAAAGTATATGATTCGTTTTTCCTACCCTTTTGAGAATTCGGGTTTATTTTGGTTATATTTTGCAGATTTGATGTCTGGATTCTCTCAAGGTGTACTTAGAACCAAAGATGGCACCAATTTTTCTGAAATATGCGTTTAGTGGAAAGGATTTTAGAAGTTTCTATCCAAAACCAAGTTTACTTAATCGAGAACAATTTCAACTTGAAAGTGTTTTAATTAAAATGACAGTCAACTTAATAAAAAGACAACTCAATACAAAAAACCGACAAAATTTTTAACGTCCCTATAAGAATAAATATTGTCTTTGATCAATAAAATGATTGTTTATAACAAATGAAAGTAAAGAAACAACTAAAGAGTAAGTTTGCAGAGTTTGGCACTGGACGTTCTCTGAAGTGCATCCTCATTGGGCTAACCATAACCACAGAATCATACCTCGTAGGATATCTTAATCTCTGGTGGAATGCCAAGCATTTCCTTAAGCTGCAGACTAAACATAAATTAGATAAAAAACCCGATATTTTTGACAATTTCTACCGACTTTTGGCAGTTTGTCCACAAAGTCAATTTGTTGGCATGACGTCGGACATTTATGGTGATTCCGTTAATGCTGTCCGTCAGTTCGTCAAACGAGTCCCGAATAAGTTCCATCGTCTTAAATCACACCGTAAAATCACCAGCAATTCCCAGAGCTTGTCACTCTTTGTATTGTCGGTGTCCTTACTGACGATTATACTCCAGAAGCCCCCCTTTGAGTTGGCGCTGTGTTCCCACATTGGAGGAATCCCCGTCTAATCCAGTCAGAGTGGTAAGATTGCCTTAAAGAGACAAATATCACTTCCCACTGTCATTTCCGACACCAGTTTTAATTGTTAAATGCCCTAACAGGTCATCAGGTTAGCCAACATCCAATATTCCTCGACTGATTCAAAAGTGCAGAGGATTTTCATTCGGTCTTTGTAGTCCATGCGGCGATCTGCGTCTATTAACCAGAATGTCCAGCTCGTGTTAAGTGGGTGGTAGTCTTCAGAATCAGACTAGCATTTAGCGACCACAACACACCATTCAAAAACAGCAATCAAAATTCAAATTTTTTGAAATAAAATAAGCCAGAATACAACAAAGTTTTAATCATAATTTTAAGCTAAAAAGTGAAAGAACTGCTAAAACGAGAAATAATGAATTATTATTAACACGAAATTGAATAGGTTCTATCTTCGTCGACTTGGACCTGACCACCCACCATAACCACCTGCAGAGTCACTTCTATATAAAAAAACTTTAAAAAAATATTAAAAACAACTTTTCTAATTGTTAGATCTTTGTTTTCCAAATGAAGGGTCTCGCGGATCTTCAGAATTATCAGAATTACGGTTCCTAGAAGGCCATAAGTTAGCATAAATTGGTTCCCGGCTCTGGAAATTAAGAAATTGTTGCTGATAATATTCTTGTTGATATCTCCTTTGGGGATGCCCGTGATCTTCTCTTTTATATTGATTTATTGGTTCCTTAAGCTGATTTTGCTGTTGAGAAAAAGTCTCAGGGGTTACTCTGTCCACCCCAGAACTGACCCTTTCATAAACCAATAACTCTAAAAACAACGTGATTAGTCTACTTTTTGTTGATGAAAGTAAAACTGGAATTCCAATTTTAGAATTATAACATTTTTCTTCCACAAGAGTCCTTAGTGGCTCAACAAAAGCATCAATTTCGTTATTTTTCAAGTCTAATTTTAAACAAAGTAATAACTTTTATACTTGGAGATCAACATGGATCTATAGTGAAGTCCAGTCTTCTAAGAAGCAGTTCTTTTTTATGCTGATAGTCCATTTGAAAAAGTTTAGTCAATCTTCTTAATGTCTTTCATTGTTTTTGTTCATGTTGCTCCAAGCTAACATTTCATTCACAAATGGATTTGATTCGGATATATTCAGGATAATTTTAAACTTGAAATTAAAACAAATTAAAAATCTTTTCAGTAAAAACTAAAAAAACTTTTCGGTGGGGAGTTTTAGGGGTGAAATCATTAAATTGGTAAACAATATTTAGAATGTTTAAAATCGAGATCATGATTTGTTGATAAATTTTCGACATCATCAACAAAAGCCGAAGTCTGCTTATTTGAAATCGCCTGATCTTTTGATGGATGCAATTGTCAGAATAAGGACACAATACTGCACTGTCTTCATTCCCTCTGTCAGAGTCGGCTTGATTGTTTTGTGTTTTGATTATCTTGCACGAGGGAATTATTTTTCTTTCCCCAGAATTATCATTTTACTTTTCGTTGGAAAGCCATTGGAAATTTGTCGAGCTGGTTATTACCGTTTTGGGAGATCGCGAAGAACACCTAACTCATTCAAATAAATGAAAGAATAAATCGAATGTCTCAAATCTCTTTTGAGTAGTGATTAAGTAACAGTCAACAGGATTTCTCTCTCCCCTAAGCAATGCCGAATTTTACAAGCACAGGACTTTTGGACTTAGAATGTGCCGAGAATGTGCCTTTTATTGTATTTCAAAGGTATATTCATTAATCATTTTTAGTATCTAGAGATTTTTAGCTACGACCATAAAATGGTGGAAAACATGATAAACGAGCAGTATTCAAAGATGAGCAATGTCTTTACCACCAAGGCCGACAGCTTTGAAGTTTTCACCAACCTTGCCCATCTTTTCTTTTCTTTCATAACAGAGGCGATGATTAAGCACTTTATAGTTAATTGTAATGTTTACTGCCAAGATAACTCTAGAAAAGGGGTTAGACTATATTGTTAATCAGAGGGGTAGTGTGTTCTACTTTTTCGAAACAGAGGTTCCTGTTTTTTAACATTCAAAGAATTTTGCTCTGTGTCTTGAACAGTTTAGATTCTCAAAAGAGGTCTGGTCGTGAGTAGTCTTCATTATTTCCAGTTAAAATATATTGATTCTACGCTATGATTTCCGGGGTCTTTTCAATCTAGCTAATTTGCTGCTGTGATAAAAATATTCCAATTGTTCTATTAAAATTTCTATTCCATTAATTTCGCATTTTTTACCAAAATTTTTCGATGATATGATAACCTAAAAAATCTTGCCCGAACCGGATAATTAATGAAAATTAAACAAGAAAATTATTATTAAACCAGGAAAGTGAACCCAAATAGTAATTCATTAATTATTATCTAATTACATTACACAGAATATTGGTAGGTTCCGTACAATATATACGGCACATTTGATTTACAGTATCATCTTTAAAGTGCAAGTATACGTCTTGAGCAAACTTTATTACAGAAAAATTTCTAGAACATTTTCAAAAATAATACTGGCTGACACTTGTAAAAAAATCATCTGATTCTGGGATCAAACTATAATAAGTCAACACACGCAATACGCTTTATGCTTCGCGATGGTGTGTGCACAAAATGTATTTGATGTTTGAAATCTAAGAGATTCAAATGTAACTAGAAAAACAACATAACATTAATTGATTCTGGACTATATGAGAATGGAACGAAGTATTTCTCCTTTGGCATAGTTCTATTTGAGATAAATGTGTCATCATACACGGTTGTCAACGATGCAAGATTTCCCAAAGTGTTCACGTGGATGTAGGTGAGACTACTGCAGTCTTTCAAATTTCTACCATAATTATAGTCATTTACTCACAAAGTCTCTAGTGGGATAAAGTTACCGTTATTCCCAAAACTGGCATCTCCAAGTTGAAACAATTTGAAGTTGCACAAGTTCTAGAAACAATAAACAGATTATCTACAAATCTGTGAGACTTTTGTGCATATCAAATTTGGTAAAAGAGTCTTCAAAAGATCTCATGCCCTTTAGAATCATAGTTGTAAGTGTCGAAGAAAAAGAATTTTCATAATCACAGTTAGTCACCTCCGAGGTCGAGAAATCGCAAATATCTCCCGAAATGACTGAAAAGACAAAGAAAATATAGGCCAGCATTTGAAGGAATTACTTATAAGTTTATTGCCATTTCAATGTTAGCCACTCAAAATAAGACAAATAATACAACTAAACTTTACTAGAATTTTTAGATATAAACTCACGATAATAAATTTATTGAGAAAATTTATGAAGAACCATCGACGAGAATTAAAAACTTGACGAATCTGAATTAAACTTAGTCAACCTGTTCAAGACTATAAACAAACATGCAGCCTTCATTTATAACCATCACATTTACTGAATGGCATTAAGACCTGAGAGTTTGAAAAATTGCTAAAAATATTCGCCGATCTTTAATGGCAATCACTTCTTTATTTTTTTAATTTCAAGAAATAAATTCGGAAGAGACCCGGAGTCACTTAATAAAAAGAGAAAAAAGTGCCCAATCATTTTTTAGCGAATTTGAAACACAAAGCAAATTTTATCTACACCCTTTTAAAAGAATAGTACTTTTCATTAATTATCACTTTTAAATAGTCATTTATTTGAATGCGTCGATCGTCTCATTTCCAACTCTCCTCTTTTGGTATTCACACAATAAAAATGACTTTATTTAGTCGTTTTGTGACGACTTTGTCTTCAACTCCTAGGGGGCAAATCGTCGTTCTAGAGAGTTGACTTACTCTTTGCTGACCAAAATAGCCACGACGCTCTCCAATTTAAGTAGGAAATGTTGAGTCGGCTACACCACTACATCCCAGATATGATGTGTTTGTCTTTGACATTTATGCACATAATATTTCTCCAAGTCATCGCCTTGTGTAATTATTGGTCTTAGTTGGACTGAGTATGTTATTTATATTCCTTATTTCATTCATTTTGAATATTACAGTGGGTGACAGTTCTGTGATGACTCAGAAAGAATTGATTAAACGCAATTTGTCGGAAAATAACAAAAATACAAAATATAATCGGTTCATCACAAATAAACTAGACTTGTCCCCTGAACTTATGAAACTGAACAAAATCCGAATGAATAGCCTTAAGAAGAAACTGCTCTCCACTAATAATCCGCATATACTTGGATCCTGCAATCTGCATTAATTGATATACCACTCCCACCAGGATATCCTTTAATAACACACACTCAAACACCTTTATAACACTCGGAATATTCCTACAACTCGCCATTTCCACATATTTCCCCACCAACACTGCACTCTCTATCCCAATCCTACCACGGAAACTCTCCACAAGTGACACCACTCGCACAAATTTCTCGGCAGGTCCAACCAAAAGGTCACTTTCACTACAATTCGACGACCTTTCAACAAGACACTCCAGCAAATCTATAAGTTAGCCAAATTTATACTAACTGTTCATTATGAGGAATATTGACCCTTTAAACTTATCGAATTGAGCATGTTGTTTTACTATAATAGCACTCAGCAGACTGCAGTGTCCATTAAATAGACAAAACTGGTCACTCCTTTCCCCAATAAGCATTAATAACAATTCTACCAAAGAAGGAGACAACAACCGAGTCTAAATATATTAAATAATCAACAATTCACATATTTTAGCCCCAATAAGTAAGACAGGAAATCCAAATGTATTAACCACAGAGAAACAAGTTTGACGACCCTCTCAATTATCTAAGGAATATAAAAAGGTGTTTTACTGACGTTATTTATAAACATATTCGTGGTCAACGAAACAAGTTAAAGCAGGATCGGTACGTAGTTGATGGCTACAACTGCTGTCACATACCCTGGAAACAGGGGTCAACATGTGGCACTGGAACTAGCCTCTTCTACAAGCCGTACCTTGCTCTCCGAAGCTCAGGTTATGTTCTTGTAGCCTATGTGAATATTGTTAATCAGAGGGGTAGTGGCTATGGGAAGCCTCATGATGGCTATGGGAAGCCTCATGATGTCCCCGGGGGATACAGGCCCATTTCCTTGCTTCCCGCTATATCTAAAATCCTAGAAAGGATCATGCACCGAAGGCTCCTGGAGGAGCTGACGGTGGTTGACGCCCTCCCGGAGTTCCAATGGGGATTCAGGCAGGGTCGTTCATGTGGAGACTGCTTGTGGAAGGTGTCTTCCGAATGAAGAACGCCCTCCAGAAAAGGGAGTGTGGTATGTTAGTTAGTCTTGACATAGAAAAGGCCTTCGACTCGGTGTGGCACGACGGCCTGCGAAGTTCCCTCGCCACGTGTGGGGTTTCTCCGTGTCTAAGGCGCTGGCTGTCGGGGTTCCTCGAATCTCGCGGTCAGGTCGTGCGACACCAGGGGGTCTTTTCTAAAGTCGCAACAGTCCTTCGCGGGGTCCCTCAGGGTTCTGTGCTGAGTCCCACACTGTTTAATATCTTTATGGCCTCTGCACCTATGCAGTCAATGCTCGTACTGGAATGGTGATCTATGCAGACGACATTATCCTCTGGGATCAGTCGATGAAACCAGAGTGTGCGTGTCGTAGGCTACAGGTTGCTGTGGATGAACTTGTAAACTGGTGTGGGAGTAGGGGTCTAAAGATGTGTGCGGACAAGTGCAGTGTCCTTAAAGTCTGTAAAAGGACGAGGGGTTACACTAATTTTATCCCTAGGTTATCGCTGGACGGGTCAGCGATCGCTGTAGTTGATCGGACAACTTACTTGGGCGTGGTCTTCAAGCAGTCAGGTAAGTTCGATGATCACATTGCACGTACTAAAATGCGTGCAATGCAGCGATTAGGCGCGTTGCGTGCTTTCCACTTGAGGAGAGGTGCCTGGTCCGTGTGTTCAACGCCATGGTGTTACCCGTGTTAACCTATGGCGTGCACGCTTGGCACTTCTGCGAGGACAGGGAGAAGTACGTTGACGCGCTTAAGAAAGTAAGAAGACGAGCCATCCGGCTAGCCTATGGCTTAGGATGGCGTGATGAGCTCTCCAACGCCCAGGAATTGTCCCTCAAAGGCCTCTCTGAGGTCCTAGAGAAGATAATGACTGGGTGGCAGGTAAGACGGTAAGTCCTAACCTGTGGTTGTGTAGAGAGGCGAGCGTGTGTGCTGGACCGAAAAGGCAAGAATGCCGAAGGTCTCCTTATGTTACCTCACTAACAGCCTCTCTAACTAATTATTTAAAATAAAAAATTTTCCAAATTTTCCAAGTTTGACGACCCTCTCAATTATCTAAGGAATATAAAAAGGTGTTTTACTGACGTTATTATAAAACATATTCGTGGTCAACGAAACAAAGTTAAAGCAGGATCGGTACGTAGTTGATGGCTACAACTGCTGTCACATACCCTGGAAACAGGGGTCAACATGTGGCACTGGAACTAGCCTCTTCTACAAGCCGTACCTTGCTCTCCGGAGCTCAGGTTTATGTTCTTGTAGCCGATGTGAATATTGTTAATCAGAGGGGTAGTGTGTTCTACCTTTTCGAAACAGAGGTTCCTGTTTTTTAGCATTCAAAGAATTTTGCTCTGTGTCTTAAACAGTTTAGAATGATTGGGAAAATATTTATACTCAATCCTTCGGTTATTGACTTTTTAGTCCGAATAGTACTCATATTTGAACATCTCCTATTCATCCAGGTTAATTATGATAGGTATATTGTCCTGGAAAGTGATAACCTGAGTGCTCCCCAACGCTATATTTTTTGTAGATTTCCCTCGGAGGCAGTCAGTTACCTCCTCACCGATCTTCCCACTCGTTCTCAGCAGCATATGAATTTGATGATGTTTGTTTGTCTTTATGTATCGACAGAAAACATTTAAACACCCAGAGTGTCATAACGATAAAACATTGAAATCCACATTTGCCGAAACAAAGAGTCGTTTTCAAGTGTGTATGGATAAGCTGGAATATGGAAAGGCATTTTAGCACCCAGACGGTCTCATCACACCCAAGAATAAGCCACTGCCCTTTCGGACAATGTTAACCTCTGATAATCAAAATGAAAATTGTGGGAACTACAGTTAAGAGTCCACGTGACATGAATCACTCATGAAAACAATCGAATATGATAGAAAACTGTTCCTTTAGGGAGGAGACCTCCTTTTCCACTTGTCGTTCTTCGAATCGGTCAAAAGAGGTCTGGAGGTGAGTAGTCTTCATTATTTCCTGTTCAAATATATTGATTCTGCTCTATGATTTCCGGGGTCTTTCCAATCTAGCTAATTTGCTGTTGTGATAAAAATATTCCAATTGTTCCATTAAAATTTCTATTTCATTCATTTTGCATTTTTTACCAAAATTTTTCGATGATATGATAACTTAAAAAATCTTGCCCGAACCGGATAATTAATGAAAATTAAACAAAGAAAGTATTATTAAACCAGGAAAGTGAATCCAGTTAGTAATTCATTAGTTATTAATTACATTACACAGAACATTGGTAGCATCCGTACAATATTGACGGCAGTTTTGATTTACACTATCGTCTTTAAAGAGTAAGTTTGCGATTTGATTAATTCTTAGTACAGAAAAATTTCTAGAGCATTTTCAAAAATAATACTCTTTGACAACTGCCGAAAAATCATCTACATTTGGAATCAAACTAAAATAAGCCAACACACAAAATACACTTTATGCTCGGTGATGGGGTGTGCACAAAATGTATTTGATTTTTGAAATCTAAAAGATTCAAATGTGACTAGAAAAACAACATAACATTAATTGATTCCGGACTATATGAGAATGGAACGAAGTATTTCTCCTTTGGCATAGTTCTATTAGTGATAAATGTGTCATCATACACGGTTTTCAACGATGCAAGATTTCCCAGAGTGTTCACATGGATGTAGGTGAGACTAGTGCAGTCTTTCAAATTTCTACCATAATTATAGTCATTTACTCACAAAGTCTCTAGTGGGATAAAGTTACCGCTATTCCCAAAACTGACATCTTCAAGTTTAATCAAATTTGGAGTTTCACAAGTTCTAGAGACAATAAACAGGTTATCTACAAATCTGTGAGACTTTTGTGCATATCAAATTTGGTAAAAGAGTCGTCAAACGATGTAATGTCCCTTAGAGTCATAGTTGTAAGTGTCGAAGAAACAGAATTTTTATAATCACAGTTAGTCACCTCCGAGGACGAGAAAGTACAATCTTCTCCCAAAATGACTGAAAAGACAAAGAAAATATAAGTCAGCATTTGAATGAATTAATTAGGAATAAGTTTATTGTCATTTCAATGTTAGCCACTCAAAATAAGACAAATAATACAACTAAACTTTATTAGAATTGTTAGATATAAACTCACGATAATAAAATTATTGAGAAAATCTATGAAGAACCATCTACGAGAATTAAAAACTTGACGAAAACTGAATTAAACTTAGTCAATCTGTTCAAGGCTATAAACAAGCATGCAATCTCCCTTTATAACTATTACATTTGACTGGATGATTTTAAGACCTGAGAGTTTAAAAAATTGCTAAAAATATCCGCCGATCTTAAAGACAATCACTTCTTTATTTTTTAATTTCAAGAAATAAATTCGGAAGAGACCCGGAGTCACTTAATAATAAAGAGAAAAAAGTGCCCAATTATTTTTTAGCGAATTTTAAACACAAAGCAAATTTTGTCTACACCCTTTTAAAAGAATAGTACTTTTCATTAATTATCACTTTTAAATGGTCATTTATTTGAATGCGTCGATCGTCTCATTTCCAACTCTCCTTTTTTGCTACTACACAATAAAAATGACTTTATTTAGTCGTTTTGTGACGACTTTGTCTTCAACTCCTAGGGGGCAAATCGTTGTTCTAGAGAGTTGACTTGCTCTTTGCTGACCAAAATAGCCACGACGCTCTCCAATTTAAGTAGGAAATGTTGAGTCGGCTACACCACTACATCCCAGATATGATGTGTTTGTCTTTGACATTCATGCACATAATATTTCTGCAAGTCACCGCCTTGTGTAATTATTGGTCTTAGTTGGACTGAGTATGTTATTTATATTCCTTATTTCATTCATTTTGAATATTACAGTGGGTGACAGTTCTGTGATGACTCAGAAAGAATTGATTAAACGCAATTTGTCGAAAAATAACAAAAGTACAAAATATAATCGGATCTTCACAAATAAACTAGACTTGTCCCCTGAACTTATGAAACTGAACAAAATCCGAATGAATAGCCTTAAGAAGACACTGCTCTCCACTAATAATCTGCATATACTTGGATCCTGCAATCTGCATTAATTGATATACCACTCCCACCAGGATATCCTTTAATAACACACACTCAAACACCTTTATAACACTCGGAATATTCCTACAACTCGCCATTTCCACATATTTCCCCACCAACACTGCACTCTCTATCCCAATCCTACCACGGAAACTCTCCACAAGTGACACCACTCGCACAAATTTCTCGGCAGGTCCAACCAAAAGGTCACTTTCACTACAATTCGACGACCTTTCAACAAGACACTCCAGCAAATCTATAAGTTAGCCAATTTTATACTAACTGTTCATTATGAGGAATATTGACCCTTTAAACTTATCGAATTGAGCATGTTGTTTTACTATAATAGCACTCAGCAGACTGCAGTGTCCATTAAATAGACAAAACTGGTCACTCCTTTCCCCAATAAGCATTAATAACAATTCTACCAAAGAAGGAGACAACAACCGAGTCTAAATATATTAAATAATCAATAATTCACATATTTTAGCCCCAATAAGTAAGACAGGAAATCCAAATTTATTAACCACAGAGAGCCAAGTTTGACGACCCTCTCAATTATCTAAGGAATATAAAAACGTGTTTTACTGAAGGAATCTCTGCTATTAGTTTCCTGTGGACAGTCTTGGGAAGATTACACTCAAACAGAGCAGCCAGAACAACACAGGCACCATTACTATGATTCTACAGGATGAATATAACAGTAAACCATAGAATTGATTGCCAAGGACACAACATAATGTATGCATATTATTTTCTGAACTCGAATAAATGCCACCAACACATCACAGAGGGACTTGGAACATTTCTGTGAGAATGACTGCTCATGTCTCATAAGGGGAAGAGCATTGAGAGACATATATAAGGCCAGTTTTCATCAGAGATACAACAACTCTCATTTATCAGTTCTAACCCACTCCCCACAGACAAAAGCCAAGAAAGGAGACCCTCGATTGTAGAAATATTCATTTCCTGTGACAGAATGCTCACGTTAGAAATTAAATGTTGTTTGAATGCCTTGTAGTACAAAGATATTATAGCTTTTGCTATCGAGGACAACTTTCCCCTGGCAATCTCAGTGTTTATAATTGCGACTGCGACAGAGAGCAAATCAACATGCGTAAATAAATCATTCATAGACATACAATCCATTAAACCATATACTTTTCTAACAATGTTTTTCTATCACAATTCATTCAATACAAATCAACCGATTTAGACACTCTGAATATAAAACAAGTCAACTGTAACATCATTCTTTGATCAACACAAACATCCAATTGATGACATAACTACTATTTAAACATATAAAGTACTGTCTCTGTTAAATTCACAGTCCAATCACAGCATAAGTTGAGTTTGCTGAGAGATTTAGGCAATAAAAGGCCATTTTTTAGCATATTTGTAAAAAACTGATTTGGGGCTGATGAAATGAGAGCCTCAACACAGTCTGAGTGAGTAATGAGCTGACTGAGCAGAGAGTCAATCAACTCTTCAGACTGTTTAACCGAACTCCCCCCACAACTCACAACCCAAAAAATGACCTCACTGACCTTCCTCTTTTCCACATGACTCAATAACTCAATCCTCAGACAAGACACAATCTAAATAATCAAAATAAATACATAAATAAATATTTCATAATCCACAACAGTCCCCTCTATCCCCTCTACAGTCTTGATAAGGTCAGCCGAGGATATGAGGAGATTGGTGTAGAGGGGGGACAGTTCAAGCAAGTTGGGGGACTTGAGAAAGTTATCAATATCGGGGATGATATTTGGAAGGGTTAAAGAAGAGATTATTAATTTAGCAAACGAGGAGACCATCTGTTGGTTCATAATGGGGATGAGGATACTACTATTCGATAGTATAAACACAACATAGTCAGCCAACTCCATCTTTATCATTAATATGATTAAATACATGTTTTTCCAGATATTCCAGACATTCAAAAACAGCATGGCGGAGTTCTCTGTCATCCCCAATTCCACTTTGTCGTCTTTTCCATGCACCACCAGCACCCACTCGACACTGCCCGACAGGGGAGAGGACAGTGGTGGCCAGTACTTTAGTCTTTACTCTAATAAGACAAGACTAGTGAGAATAAACAGCACAAATACACCATATTGTGAGTAGATTTACAATTGTCGATAAATTGATTGACAATTGCACTCATTTCCTCATCAAAGAAGACAGACATGTCAAACAGTGACTGAGTGGATGTACAAACACACTCAAAAAAGGGGAAAACACACTCCAACAGGGATAGAAAGGCAGTATATCCACCCACACCAACCTACACTCACAAATACCCCTCAGTACATATTTAAACAGACCAATACAGCTCACACACAACGATTGACTGCCCTGTCCATGTTTTTTGAACAATTCACACAAAAACTCAACCAATCCCACACACTTCTCCAGCCGAATACGTATATATTCGACCACCCTCACAGCAGTGGGGACAAATGAAGGGTAGGGCACACAACACGACACAATTCTCACATTTTATCAGAATATTCTACTTTGCAGGAGAAGGCACACTCAGTCCTGTCTTGTAGAGCACGTCGATCAGTCTTTCTATGAATTTGGGACTTGTTCTGAGTTGGCCAGCCAAATCTGCCAGTTTGTCCAAAAGGACTGAGTTCTGGTGGAGGAGACACTGCCGGAGAATGACACTCAGATATGGCTCGATGATAGCCCAGTCAATATTACTTAAATACTCGAATAGTATTAATGTATTTGGACTATGTGAGTATAACTTTGTACTTTTCTATGTTCTTTACTGCTTGTTTTACTATATTTATCAAGTCCTTTCGAAAGGGCTCGTCTTTTGGTAAGAAATCGGGGTTTAGAGAAGACAGAGTCCTCAAATAGCAGGCCAAATCATCCACCAATTCGGTAAAGTTTGACTGTACGTGAGAAAAGTAGATTATTGATAATTCTTTAATTAAATTGTAACATAAATCTCCATAGTTATATCTAAAATAAATATTAATAATAAACTTTTGTGTATGTTGATGTGTGTGCAATGTAGTGACAACAAAAACACACAAATCACTGAACAAATGGAAGTTTAGTGAGACAAGACAGGCCATATGCTGCACAATCTGCTGTTCTGTGTCGTCAATGGGGGAACTTAGGACAGCCGAGAGTATTTCATTAAGGAAGGACTCAACCTCGTCTTTGTAGCAAGAGTGAGTACACCTCACATCATAAAGAATGGAATACAGTCTGAACAATTCGTTAATAATCTGGAAATGAGTTCACAGGCAGGCCTACGAGGGTGTGTCCCACCAGATTATTCCACTGAATGACGACTATTTGTGTCAGTAATTGGGCGAGGGAAAAATGGACTGGTTGGAGCACGTGTTTTGGAATGAGCGCGAAATTTTGGAGGAATTTAAACTGATGTGGTGTGATATAAAATTACTATATTTTTTTGGTTCAATGTTAATATGATTTCCAAGTCTTTTTGTGATACATTTTTGATTATTGTTAAATGTGATATTTCTTCTGGTAAATATGAACATATTTTAGTTTTTAGATTCTTTAATAAATTTGAATATTAAATACATTTAGTTTTATTATTTTCTTTGATTGAATTTGTCCATTGCAATTTTGAAAGGATACCGAATCCGGCATCACAAGAGACATTATTAAACACGTTAATTTATTACTTAATTAATTAAAATATAAATAATTAAAAATATCCTTAAATATAATAAAAAATCATGATTTAAGACGTATGTGATACTCCCCATTAAGTGCACTATATCGAACCCATGAAGATGACTTGTAGAATGCCTTATCAGTAATCGACAACGACCTGATCTATTACCCCCACGACTACCTCACATTGATCCCCGACAGTGTAAAGTTGACCAACTCAAACTCGACAATGATTGGTATAGACAGATAGGTAGTGCTACTGTTCACTAGTGTTGTGGGTAATGTGACTTGTGCACTGAGAGTACATGTCCGTTCTTTCTATATAAACATCATAATCACACAAAAATAAAATTATTTGATAATTAATTAAAATATAAAATAATTTAATTAATTATATGGTTAATCAAAAATATAATAAAGAAGGTAACCGAAAGTCCGCGAATAGTCCACACAAGGCAGTTCTGGTTGGGATCGTACTGACACGTCCCTCTACTGACCTTAATCTGAGGCATAAAAATATCAGAAGGCACAGGAAGAAGTATTTTAACCATTTTTGCAGCAATATTAATCCTACTACTAACCTATCCACTACAACAACACAACAACCCTGCCCTGAATCACAAATTGTGACTCATTTCTCTCATATTTGGCACTCACATCGAAAGGAGGCTCATTCTAGGCCAGTAGTGACACATATAACTGAGAGGGTGATTCGATAGGTCATTAACTCAAACTCTCCATCAGGGGGGATAAACTGGATCACATTCTGCCTCTCAAAATCAGCCAAGGAGACACACTGGTGGAACTTGACGTCCTCCAACATGACTGATTAGGCACACAATCTACCAGAATGAGGCCTCTGTTCTCCATATTTGGGCAAAATGACTCGATCAGCGAACAGTAGCCTCAGTTCAGGCATTCCACTAAGTCTGGTTTTGAGTTTAAGCAGTCCTGTGACGTAGTTATGGACAACATTCCCATTTGAGTGGATAAGGACATTACTCTTCTCCACCACGTCCAAATAGCACGTGTTGTTGGAGTACTGTAGGCCTGGTGTCCTCCAAGACACGGAATCCGTCACGGAAGTGGGTGGTTTGGTGATGCGAGGTTTGCGGACAATGAAGGACTTGGAGATTGGTTTTATATATCTGTGGGTGTTGGAGGGGAGTACTCTCGAAGGATGCCTGGGTCGGTGGTTTGGGGGATCCCCCAGTCGACCAGTTCGTCTAATAGTTCATAGATCAAAGGGCAGTTATCAATTTCCGCAATGTCGGTAAAATCACGGAAATAGTGTTGGAATACACATATTAGTTGATGTAGGAATTCAAAGCACATTGCTGTATTTGTGTTGGTGTGGGTGAGAACGACGACTAGGGTTATATTGGCACAATACAGTAATAATTATTGTTTTTTATATATAAGTAATATGTGTCCTCGTCTATCAAGATGGGAGAATTGTGTCCTTCCTCCACTAAAAGGGGGAATGATTTGATGCACTGTCCAGATATGTTGGGCATGTATTGACGACATATTAATGGCTATAATAGGTTAGGTTGTTTATTACTTCTGCTGAGTTGTCCAGAATATAAATAGCAGATATTGTCATCTGTTTGACTGTCACAACAATACACTTTATTTTTATATTCAATATATTATTAAACATTATTTATATTAAGGTTTTCTAAATCAAAAAAATGCTCCTTTGTGGATTCGAACCCAGGACCTCTGAGAACTGTCCTCGTTGTCCGAATGATTGACAGTGCCATAAAATTGATACAACAGATCTACATTTAAAAGTAATATTTAACATTAAAAAATATTAGTAATAACTTTAATCATAAACTAATAAAGTAAAAGCTTGATTCTAAATGAATAATAAAGCAATTAACAGTCAATAAATGCACGCTATTGATGATGGGTCCACAGCGGATAAAATATTTTCATCAGTGTACAGCCTGTCCTACAAGTAGAGAACTAACCTAATGAGTAGTGACTTGATCATCCTCCCCGGCTACATCGACTTTGCGGCAGACCAAGTGGTATGTCTAAAGTGTCATTTCAGAACTTGAAAACCAATTTAACCAAAAAAATAGTCCTGAATTGCCCATTCGTATCATCCCCCATGGACACGGTGACAGAGTCCCGAATGGCAATCGCCATGGCGGTATTGACTGACCGACATTGGTAGTTGGAGGGGGGCATAGGCATAATCCACAACAACTGTCTGCCCGAGGAACAAGCCAGTCATGTCCGACTAGTCAAATCCTCCAAACAGGGCTTCATTATGAACCCAGTTGTCGTCTCCCCCAGCACTACTGTGGCAGAATACAAAATCCTGGTCAATAAACATGGCTTTTCTGGCTTCCCGGTGACACTGAATGGACGGTTGTTGGGCCTGGTGACTCAACGGGACATTGACTTGTGCTGTGTGTCCGACCAGACGAGGATGGAAGTGGTTGCCCTCGACTTGTCACTGCAGGTGATGACCCCCAGAGAGTCATTGGTCACTTCTAACGACGGGATCAACCTCCAAGACGCCTACAAGACTCTCCGAAATGTAAAGAAAGGAAAACTGCCAATCGTGGACAAAGAGGACTGTCTGGTTGCACTGGTCACCAGAAAAGACATAATAAAAAACTGTGAATTCCCCAACTCAGTGGTGGACCAAAGGTAGTCTGAATATGACTAATAGAAATCAATTGATGTGTGGAGCCGCCGTGAGCACTCGTGAGTGTGACCGTGAAAGAGTGGGTCTGCTAGTGGAGGCACAAGTGGATGTAATTGTGGTGGTATGTGGGACTACTTGACCAATGAAGGACTCCTCCCAAGGCAACTCGGTCTTTCAATTAGAAATGGTCAAGTTCATTAAGCAGAACTACCCGCAAGTGGAGGTAATTGGAGGAAATGGTAAAACATTGTGGCAATAGAACAGTGGTGACTGCCTCCCAGGCCATCAACCTCATCAATGCAGGCGTGGATGGTCTGCGAGTAGGAATGGGGTCGGGATCTATTTGTATCACCCAGGAAGGTCAGTCACCCACTAATCCCCCAGTCATGGCTGTTGGTCGAGGACAGGCCAGTGCTGTGTACCACGTCAGTCAGTTGGCCAGACAATTCGGAGTGCCAGTCATTGCCGATGGGGGAGTCCAGTCCCCGGGACACATCGCCAAGGCAATTGCCCTGGGAGCCTCCACAGGTACTCCATTCAGCCACATGCACTAGTCATGATGGGATCCATGTTTGCTGCCACCTCCGAATCCCCCGTGGAGTCCTCCCTCATCAACGACGTCAAAGTGAGGCCTTATCGCGGAATGGGGTCACTCGATGCCATGGAGTTGACCAAGGATGTCCAGGCTCGATATTTATGGTTGGGGTATTACTCATCGTAGCCACGGGTCCTCCATTCAAGTGGCTCAGGGGGTGTCCGGCACAGTCGTCGACAAGGGATCCGCCCATATCTTCCTCAAATATCTTTCACAGAGTTTAAAGCAGAGTCTTCAAGACATGGGAGGACTGTCCATTCCAGTTATACAGTTTGTGATGTCTTTATATTCCAAGTAATGCACTCGCCAGTGGGGATTTACTGTTTGAAGTGAGGACAATGTCTGCTCAATGTGAGGGCTCTGTCCACGGTCTCTACTCGTATGTTCCCCTCTCTAATCCCCTTTAGATTTGATAAGAAGTTGTATTAGTTGGTCAACTAACGCACTAATAGTCATTAAATGAATAAATTAAGATTATTTATTAGTTAATTTATATATGGTTAAATATAGCATATTTAATAAAATAAATAATTGTCTGTGGGCTTGATGGGTGTTGCATTCATCAGGTCATTCCTCGATGATGGAGATATACAAAAATATGGTGTGATTCCCTTATTCCCAATCGTAGAGTCACTGCCTTATATACTAAGAGTAGTACTGGAGTCGTGCTGTCGAAACTACGATTCAAAACAGATTAAAAGAAATGAAATATTAAAAATAATAAATTGGAAGCAAACTCTCCAGTCTTGTCCTACCATTTTGTTTAAGCCTGCCCGAGTAATGCTGAAGGGCTTCACGTAATGAATTATCTAATGAGTGTAGAGCCATTCCTATAGTGTGTGACATGGCCACTATTCGTGAGTCACTCCACACTCCACTTGTCACACATGTTAAACCACAATGCCAATTAGACATGTTTATTGACCATTCAATCCAATCAGAAGTGTATTAATTAATATAATTAAGTAGTGGAGGGAGCCACCTCAAACTGTTTGGAGAGACGTGTCCATTCCACAAGAAGGAATGCTTATTGTTTGAGAGTATTTATAACCCCAGGTCAAACCATGCCAGCCAAGAGAACGAATTCAGAAAGCACTACGAGCAATATAGAATTCTCAAAGTAATCAATTAGTTAATTAATATTGCTCTTTGTGGGTCATTGATTAGTGGGCGGGTGAGACGTTTGATGACATTGCTGTGGTCCCTCCTGGTCTGGGAGTGCCCCACCACTTTAATGTCGAGTTAATGGCCCGTTTTATAATGGAGAAGGACAGCCAGGTGTACCCCGACAGTGTGATTGGGACTGATAGTAACATCTCCATTCTCAATGGACTGGGAATACTGAGTATTGGTTGGTGGTAGTCTCACTAACTCAGCCACTTGCTCTGCCCAGTCGGAGTGTGCTATATTAGGGCTGGCAATCCACATGAGTCTCCTCCAAGTGGTGGGTTGTCGTATTTACGGACGACTCAGCCCCCACGTCACCTCCACTGACATTGTGTTGGGAATAATTAGAGTCATTAATCACTCATTCATTCACAGGCTCTCAAAGATGAACTCAAATCGGACAATTTTGTCGAGTTCTTTGGTCCTGGGGTTTGTCTTCTCTCTGTTAATGAACGAATGACTATTGCCAACATGAGCAATGAATTTGCCGCCATTGCTGCCTTTTTCCCGCCAGATGACATACTAATTAAACACGTGGAATCAATTAGTTAATTATTTATTTAATTTGCAGAGGGAGGTCATGTGGGTAATAAAATAAAGCAGTACTTCCAATCAGCAGGGTTATTTAGAAGTGAGTGTTGTGGAGATGAAAGATTGGAATATTCTAAGGTAATTTTAATATACATATGTAGATTATAAATATTAATCTTGGTTTAATTGAACCAATTTGTACTTTCAGAGGGGAGAGGTGTCTTGTCCCTGAACTGCCCTCATTTATTAAGCAGAAAATAACGAGTACAGACATATCATCTGCCTCCATAATCCACTACACCAATCATACTGTTTCTTCGGTCATCCTGGCTGCTGGTTTTGTCCTATAAATAATTTGTATAGGGATTATGGCCAGAAATGCAGTCGAAGCTGGTCTTGCTGTAAAACCCAATGTGAAGTGCAGTCTCCTACCAGGGAACTCAATGAGTGTGTCCTACTTACTTCTGAGTGGCACATATCACTACCTTTGCTCTCTCGGGTTTGTTTATGGTGATATATGCAGGTTTGTGCTGGTGGGGTACGGATGTAGTGATTGTGTGAGTAATTATGAGTCACTCAACTCGACTGATAATGTGTGGTAGTTTCTAGAACATTCTAGAAGGGTCTGCTAACATTGGCGGTCACATCAAAGAGTTGTGAGTATTTGAAGCATCAGGATATTTTGCTGGTGTCTCCTTTGTTTGTGGTTGCATATGCTCTCGTGGGGGATGTCTCGTTTGACTTTTCCTCACAGTCAATTGGTTAGTGTTTAGTATTATGTTAGGTCGACATTGGAAGAGTGGTAGACAATTATTTCTATCAGATATATGGCCTACCAGAGAACAGATACAAGTTAATTAATTAGTGTTGATTGCCAATTAGACGAGTATTATTAATGATATCAACCCCACTCTATATCAACAGACTAAAAAGAAGATACAAGTAATCTCATTGCTGATTGGTAGACTGGCTCAGTCGAGTGGAATAAAATAGACTCAGTGGGACATGCCCTCTTCCAGTGGAATCCCAGTCCCCCTCAGTCCTTCCATCCTATATTGTGCTTATATATAATCCTCACTATTAGGACTACACCAGTAATAATAGAATTAAATCATTATTCAATTCTCGGGCAATATTGATTGTTGGTGATGATGTCACGTCTGGTTATATTGCACCTGCTGGGAGTATTCCGAGGAATAGTCCTGTCTCACACTTTTTACTTTCTACTGGGTTGGGTTATTGTTGTGTATTCAGGCTTGTCCCCCGTGATTTTGGGTCCTATGGGTCACATCGAGGGTCCCACCAAGTTATGGTGAGAGGGATGTTCTGCAATCCAAAGCTGGAGAGATTATTGAAAGGGAAATGCCAATTTATTAGCAGTGTGAACTACTGTGGGTGTCAAGTAGTGCACTACCCCTCCCTCGAGTGCCTTCCACTCTGGTCTGCCTGTGCCCGGTATAGCCAGGAGGGAGTGCCACTCATACTCATTGCTGGGCATAATTTCGGGAGTGGCCCACCGAGGGATTGGACAGCCAGAGGACTAGGAGTGATGGTATAGAGTGAGTACAAGTGTAGGGGATTAAATGTGTCATTGCTTGTTCCATGTCCGAATGGGTGAGGTTTGATTTGATTAGTACTGGGATTGTGCCCCTGTGCTTTGCTGCAGGAACCACATCTGACACTCTGGGGTTGGTTGGGAATGAGTTGTATGAGATTGACTTTCCCTTTGTGGTTGAGCCTAATTGTATGGTTCGATTGAAAGTAATGGGTGGCCTATTCATTTTAGGTGGACTGTGAAATGGAGTGTTATGTCACACTTGAATGCAGAACTGATTTTGAAATAGCAATGTTGAACAATGGAGGGGCATTTCAATATTGCTATCGACAAATTTGTTCTCGATAATCATCAATATATTATTTACTAATATGGGCGTTTAAATTTTTATTTTAAAGAATTTGAGTTTAAATCCCAACATTTCATTAAGGAGAGCAGTGAGAGTGGAGAATATGAGGACGTGGAGGACACTAAAGAGAATGGGATTGCCAAACACTGCAGATATTTTGAAGGACTTTTCCACATTCTACCTCATAATGCCTCCACTACTTTAATAATCTGGAATGCAATGTCAAGAGCCTTAACTGTGAGCAAATACATTTCCTTCTTGTTAGGTTTCTGTTCGATGGATTGGTAGAGGTTGAACTGTCATGTTATATCAACTGAGGACCTTTTCCGTTAACAGAGCACTCCCATTCTTGGCAGAGTTGTTGTAGTGTGTCTGGTCAGTGATGAACCTCAGCAAATATATGCCCAGGACGAATATCCAACAACACACTTCCCAGCTATATTTCGAGTAGAAAAAGTCATCTTTCAGTCGGTAGATCTACACCTGATTACATATTACATACTTGTAGTCCTAATGCACAAAAAAGTCCCAAAAACGTGTAAAATGAAAAACTTATGATTATCTGGATTGATCTCACCGGTCCACACTTCTACACACTCCCACTCCACACACAACCTTCACATACGACCTCAGGGACAGCCACAACTTGACTTTCCTTAGAGAGTTCAGTCGGAAGTAGGGCACTCCGTTCTTCTGAGATCTCCTTAGGGATGTGACCATATCAAAGTATTTGTAGTATTTCAGTCTCTGCTAATATATGGAGACAGGAGACCTTTCTGCCTGATCTCTCAGCAATTGTCAGCAGGAAGGTAACACAGAGACTCAGCAAAAACTTTTGTAGCACAAAATATAGCAAACACAACTTATCCCTACCAGTAAAATAAAGATACGACATCAAAGTGAGATGAAAGGAGCCGACAGACTCGCCGATGACTGAGTAGATTGGGCACATTGTGGCCAGGATAAGAGAGGAGATCAAAGCAATGAAAAAGTAGGTCATGTCCTCGGGACTACTGTTGGCCCTGAGGACGATGATACTCCCAATCTCATTGGCAGTCAAATATTCTTTAGTACTAATACCATTCTCCTTGATGATACATCCGACTATAATAACACACAACTATCACCTCTCTCTAATACGGGCTATAAATAGATAAGTTATACTACTCAACCAAGTCTTCCTTCTTTGGAGGGGGCGTTCTGTCTTCCTGGACTGACTCCTCTGAGGCACTTCCTGACTCGGATTCCCCTGTTTCTATCTCCGAGACCATCAATTCGTTGGTTAAGGTCCCTGATTTGGTCTAATGACACAAGTCAACTTAGTTTCTCACTTTTTTGGGGACAGAAAGGGAATTCCTTGCATGGATATCAGGAGTTAAATTGTCCCTGACCTTGGGGGATTCAAGCTCATCGTCAGTTAGTCTAAAAAACTCGAAAAATGAAAACTCGAATGAATTTTTATCAAACATTCTTAAAAATGACTGATTTCTATTTTTAGTTCGATTTGGAGTTATTCGAGTACTGCCAGTTGGTTTGGTCTCTTCTGAATTCCTGGGCTTGTCTTTCTTCAATGCCCTGCAACGTTAGGGTACCAACAGTCACTTTTGGTCAAAGATCTGCGAGAGAATTGTGGAGAAAATAGTAAAAATTGAGAAAAGTAGAATAATTGTTTCAAATTTCCAATTCTGAGTTCATAAAAATGCCAACCTCAATAAATTCGTTCTCCTGGAAAGTAGTTGTGAAGACTATGAGCCAGTTGATGACATAAAAAATGAGGACTACAATGAAGGGACACAGTCCTATCTGAGTAATCCACCATTTGTGGTTGAGGAATGGAAGGAAGGACTTGGAGATGCCTTGTCTGAAGGACCCGACCAAAGACACTCTCGTTTTCATTTTACTGAGAGTCGAGCCTGCCTCCAATGGGGAACCAAACCTGTGATCAAGTCAATGTCTATCATCTGTCTCTGAATTGAATTCTTAATAATATCATCGACTATTCTCTTTGAGTTTAAATTGTTTATTTTCTAAGTATAACAAGTAATGATACTACATCGTTAATTCTCTTCTCTACAGTGTGTTCCCACAGTTGTTTGTCGTAGCCTTTAAGCTAAGTATTATTAGAATGTGGGAATAAGTATAAGTGCACTCAATCATTACTTCTTTGTCGAACCATTCCTGAGTCTTCTGGACGAATGAGGAGTACAACTTCTTTAGTTCATCAATTGGCATATTGAAGAATGACTACGTCAGCGAACATGCATTATTTAACCTATTAATCTGCCGTATACTGTCGTAGTATTACATGGTTTTTAATTTTGTTTTTTTATTAAATATCTACTCATTTTGAGGCTATGTGGTCAATTATATGGTCACAAATATCAACATTGGTTGATTCTAAACGTGCGAACTAGAATATTTGGGAATATTTATTTTCTTAGTTCTTTCATTGGGTTAGGTAAGAACAGTTATATTACCAAAAGTGTAATTTTTCATTACGTCATGTATTGATGGATATTTTTAAATTCAATTGGGCATTTAAATGTAATGATCAATTTAGATTAATTTTTTATCTGTGTAATCTATTAAAATCGTTAATTGATCAACTAATGAGATTCTTTTATAGTCTGGATTAATCACAACACTGAGTTGAAGCCACTTGTCGGTTTTTGGATATTGTACTTAAAATTAAATCAAAGTAATTCTAATTATTAAATCGATTAGAAAAATTGGCCACAGATACCACAAATTCGTCCCGTTAGATGGTCATACATTTGTAGATTTTTGAGCGACTAATAAATGTCTATTTATTATCAAAATTGATCATTTTGATCACTATAATATCATATCTGTTATGTTTTAAGCATCTTAGTTACTGAAGATAGTGTCGCATGGTTTAATTATAATGAGTTGTACTGCTTACTGATATAACAGAAAGGACTATCCAAACAAGAACATCTCCTAGAACGATAATCCTTATGACTCCTTGCTTCCAAGGATGGTAAGGATCACCTGAGTAATTTAAATTGCTGTTTCTGGGTAATTAATAATTGTCAGTTTATGCCATTGCGTTCAATAAAATCTATGTTTGTCGAGGTATTTGCTTAGTTTTGTGAAAATTAGTTAGTAATGCTTGCCTATCAGATTTTGAGTTGGGTGGTCGCTAGAATGGCGAAAAATTGTCTGATAGGAGGGTTCTGCTATGGAATGAAAATGAAGACTCTCTAGAATGCCAATATATTGCTTAGATATGATAATGTTCTAATTGTGTTTGCGAAAAGACCTGATTGTCAGGTTGAGGTTTAAGGAGCTATGTGGGTATATCGAGAGTTGTCCTTGCTTCCAAGGACTATTGGTCATGAACATGAGATCAACACTACTCCCTGCAATTGCATTTATTCCAGCTATCTTAATTGAATACTCACTTTACACTTGTATTTTCATCGTAAGCTCATTAATGGCTATTCTCAGTAGATTATGAACTCAATAGGACTAAGATTATGATGAACACATTACTGGACTCACTAATGGCTAAAGTCTATTTGCATGGCTTTGATAAATCTTTCTAAATATGATTAAAAAGGTCTCCAGGACTTAATAACTTCCCATTAAAATAATTACCTCAATTTAAGACTGCTTCTGCAAGAAAATTTGACGTGACCTATTTTATCCCAAATAATGAAATATCATTATGATTTGATACCAATAAAATGTATTTCCAATATATTCATATACATAACTTAGCGATAATCGGATAGGATCCTTAAATAAGATTCTGATCTTTATTTGATTATTCTACTTGGATGATTTTTAGACCCCCTTAAGTGAGGAGGTCCAGTTAAGGCGATAATCATTTCATGAAAATTGATCGATGTTTGGTTTAGTTTGGTATGACTTTCAAGCACAACTCGAGAACTGAAAATATATGGTCTCACAATGAAATACAGTAATATGACTTATAATTAATTATTGCCAATAAGATGATTTATGAAAACATGTCTATAAGCAAGAGCTGTTGTTTTGTAAATTATCCTACATCGAACAAGATTAAATCGCCAACTTTTGTTAATTATTTGATTAAATTTTTATATTTTTATCTGGAGAAATGAAAACAATCATATCGACAAACAATCTGCTAATTATACCTAAGCTGTTCTCTTATGAGTATTGCAATAACTAAAATGGGTTAATTAAGAAAATCTCATTAGAGAAATACATGTCTTTTTCACGATATTACAATATGGGGATTCATTTAGTTACAATAAAAGAGTTTGGAAACACTTTTTTGCAATAAAATAAAGATTAATAGATCTATGTCATATAAAGTTGTAATGAAACAGGAACATTTACTAAGTTATGATAAAATTGTGTTTTTGAACTAGTTCTACTTGTCTTTGTACAATAGTGGAAAAACTTTATTTTTGTTCATTTTGGATCATATAGTTAAAAAACAAATCAAGTTGAAATTAAATACCATTCACTACACTGAAAAGTCAAAATCAGGCAAGATGACCATCGACTATTTCTCAGTCTCTTTAAAACTACTCAAAATCTTCCAAGAATGCTAACACAAACCACGTGAAGAGAAATCCAAGCATTAGCAACCTTTTCTAAAAATTCCGCAAATATGGTAAATGCATACAACGAAAGGCTGTGATTGATAGTTAATCAACGCCCTAATACTGAACCAATAACTTATCCAAAATGGCCCCCTAGGCCAGATGCCTGGGTCGGTGGTTTGGGGGATCCCCGGGTCAACCAGTTTGTCTAATAGTTCATAGATCAAAGGGCAGTTATCAATTTCAAGCTAGTGAGAGGATTCAAAGTTTTTAGACTTTGGAGTCCATTTTCGTGTAAACTGAAAATTATGTCAGATGACCATGAACTCAAAGAAGATCTTAGAACAACCAATGAAGTTAAACTAGAGTTTCGCAACTGAACATTGGAGGAGTATGAGTTAAATTTGACACCTTTTTAGTGAGGACAGAAAAAATGCGAATATTGTTAATATCAATCAAGTTGCTGTTCATTGAAATGTGCGATGAGACACTTGATTTAGCATTGGAAATTGACTTGATGTCTCCTTGGTAAGTTCGTTTGGGTCTTTCGTTGTTTCTGTGTTGAATTGTTTGTTGGATGCAGAAAAAATGATATGGGAGCCGAAAATTTGAATTTTTATTTCTTAATAATAATTTTTTCAAAAGTGGAGCTAACTCGATGAAGAAGAGACATGATGAGGTGACAGAATAATCTTTGGCCTTGTCTTGTTGGTAAGGCTTTCAAATGTGCACTGTCCTGCATAGATAATATCAGTAATATCGTTGATATTCAAATTTGACAGGGGACCAATATATTGTTTGATTGATGCGTCGATTCCATTTAAAATGTCATTTTTCAACAGTTGTCGTGGAATTCTCCTGGTTGGCACACGGAGCTTTTTTCCGGTTGTACGTATTCGCCCAATTTGGGAACAAAATTCTTCAAAACATTTTCCAAGATTTCAGCCTTCTGGGATCCCAAAAGTGTGATTTTTCATTACGTCATGTATTGATGGATATTTTTAAATTCAATTGGGCATTTAAATGTCATGATCAATTTAGATTATTTTTATCTGTGTAATCTATTAAAATCGTTAATTGATCAACTAATCATATTCATTTCTAACCGACTAACAATACCTTTTATTTCAAGAAATAAGTTCGGAAGAGGCCCGAAGTCACTTAGTTTTAAAGAGAAAAAAGTGTCCATTCATTTTTAGTGACTTTGAAACATAAAGCAAATTTTGTCTAAAAAAGGAGGAATTCTGCCACTCATTTATTTAAAGAAAGGTGTCATCACCACCGAGAATTCACAAAGTTCAGACAAATGTTTGTTAGTATTAAATAATTCTTTACTCAGTAATTCTGCCTTTCCCAAAAAATTCTTTTATGAGAAAATGTTTCATAGCGATGACATTTTCTCAAAAATTAGAACTGTTTCAATCTTATATTAGAATCAGTTACGATCTAAATTTACTTTGTTTTGGACTATTCAAGAACGATTGTTTTTGTAACACAATTTAAAAAAATGTCAAAATTAATTAAAAATGGTTTATGTCAAATTGTAAATAGAAAATGACTCTTTCTCGCTTTACAGCTTCATGGTTACTAACTAGTCTTGCCAGGGAAATCAATTGGACGGGCGGTACAATTATAAAATCAATCTTAGAGGTGTCACTATTTCCAATCGCGGGGATTCCAATATTGCATAGTTGTGTCATTACGTATTGTTCTGTCTTTAATGTGGTTAAAAATGTAAATTTTAATTCATATCGTTTATCCAATTTCATAAGTAAAAGTTGCGTTTAATGGTGTGTAAAAGTATCAAATCACAAATGTCCCTATCAGTTTGCAGAGGAAATAATGTGATTGTATTTTTATTACAACAAATAGAGAATGAACAAAAAAAGAATCCCCCGTCTCTACAAAATATAACAAATCACTGACAGCACAGACTTTCTCCTCTGACCGATGATCTACACATGCAAACACATTTTAAATATTCCCATAAATAAAGAAAAACCAATTATAAAAGTAGAAATTAAGGATATTTCGAAATTGTGAATAATTCTAGCTTTTAACAAATATCTTCTTTCCTATGCAGTTATGAAGAGTAAGGGTGTTAGTACTGACTGCACCCAGATGTTCCCCAGCTGATGAATTCAAACAAATTATTGTAGAGACTGTTATTTTCCGTTTGCATTCTGTCATTGTTTGACATGAACATAATAATTTGTTCCTCCCGAGGGTATGATTTGTTTATCCATGGGCTGAACATTATGAAATATGAACAGTTAATTTCATTTAATCGGGAAAGGAAATTTTCTCAGAGAGGATTTATTTTGTCAGTTCATATGTGAACGTTACTATTAGTTCGATTAACGTTGTATTATCCTTCAATAAAAATGATTATAATCAATGAATGCTCATGACTGAGTTCATTTATAATAGTAAACGTTGTATTATCGAACTGATTTCATATGTGAACGTTTACTACTCAGTCATTGAGCATTCAGAGTATTTTTCGCTCTTGGTAAGATTGAGAGTACCCGTGATCTTTTCATAAAACGAATGGGTCCATTAGACGTTGACGGGGAGATTATCTCTCCCTGGCGTCTATCGAATGCTGGGTTCACCCGTAAACGTGTACTTCTGACGATGCTAGGCTCGTTAGAGGGTCTGGTCTTCAAA
Organism: Octopus sinensis; assembly: GCF_006345805.1. Classification (NCBI taxonomy): domain Eukaryota; kingdom Metazoa; phylum Mollusca; class Cephalopoda; order Octopoda; family Octopodidae; genus Octopus; species Octopus sinensis. The sequence goes on from NW_021833009.1 coordinate 56,023, forward strand.
AATCAGTTGCAGATGCACCAATCGTAGATAAATCAAAATTAAGATGGTTTAAAAAATACAAAAGGTATACAAAAACGAATATGAAAATGTCAAAATAATAAAAAAGATTGACTTTGAAGGAATAAAATCAAAATAAATCATACAAATGATAAAATTTCAAATTCTGAAATCAAAAAGGGATCTCCTTCCTATCCGGCCTTAGAAAGGCGTTACGTGGTCCACCAAATTCACTTGGAGATTTCGACTGGATTTGGAACGCCGAGGGGGCACCTAATGCTCACCGAAAAAGGACCAATAGCTCTCCTACCCCCTGGACATCGTCGTCGCAGGACGATGCACTTTGCATAGGATTGAACCTTCCGGAGGATCTCCGTCAAAGTGCGTCGGGATCACATGCTAATTAGTTCGGTCTTAACTGTGGTCTTGGTGTTTAATAAATAAATAAATAAATAAAGGAAGTGAAAGTTTATAATGATTTATTCCTTACAAATCAAATTAAATAAGTATGTAGCAAAGTACACATAAAACACCAACAAACTATGCCAACCATGCGTATCAGCGTGTTATAATTTATTGGCCTTACCTTTAAAAATAGATTAACCATAGTGTAATAATTTTAATAAATATGAATTTTATTTATATTTTCAAAAAGATTCTCATGCCAATTCGCTAATCTAACATTCTATTATATAGAGCTCTTTTAGTCATTCCGGCACTGGCCACACGAGCAGGCAGTGCAATAGATCATCCTCTTTCTTTTGTTCATCGTTTTGCATTTTCTGCAGATCTCATCTTCTCTTGCAGTTTCTTGGATGTTCTTTTCAGATTTTTCCTTTCTTTTTTCTTTTCTTTTTTTCCTTCTTCTTAGACACAATAAATGGAACACACCATTACAACGTCACAGTGAAAGATCCATATTTTCACGAATTCTTTTCTTTACTTTAGCTTTGAATGAACAATAGACAGACATCCAATTTTTGAACGTCCTTCTTTACGACGACAAAATAAATTAAAATTTGACTCATCTATCCAAATTATAGTTCTTCCTTTAGATCTCGCATTCAAAAGACGTGTTAAATAATCCATTCTTTTTATTTTATTTTCCTCTGTATTCATGTTTATTGTGATTGGCCGAATTGATTTCAATGAAATTAATTGTCCATCAAGCCAATTTTTTACTGTATTTACACAAACAGTAACATTGAATTGAGCTTGAATTTTTTCAGTACATTCGACCAGTGAGATCTGGCAATCACATTCAATCCAAGTTAATAGAGCAGATATAATTTCTTCACTTTTTTTACTCCAAATCTTTCCTCCTTTAGGAAGTAATTCAATTTTTTTATTTTTAATCCAATAATATGCGGTCCTTTCTTTCACTCCAAAAGACCTGCATAAAGAGCGCCAATCTCCATCTCTATCGTGTGTGTCTATGATCAATTTCCGTGTCTATGATCAATATTTTCCGTAATGTCCTCTTCCTTGTCTGTTTATGCAAATGTCTTCTGTACCATTTTCTTGTGAATTTTCGGAGGCTTCTGGATTTTGTGCCATTTTTAATTTAATTTTAAACGCAAAAATACTTTATATATATTGTTTAAACGCATTAATGTTGCGTCAAGGTTATACAAAATGAATTTGTAAAATTGAATTTCCTGCTAGCTAAAGTAATATTCCTACTAGCAAAATTGATTTTCCTAGCCGCAAATTTGATTTCCCACTTGCAAAACCGATTTTCATGACCGCAAATTAATTTTCTTGATTGTAAAATTGACTTTCTTAACCGCAAAAATCATTTTTTACTTGCAGGAATGAGTTTACTGACCGCAAATTAAATTTCGTATTTGCAAAATAGAGTTGTAAATGGTATAGAGACTTTAAATATATATTAGATAAACTAAGGAATCCTGGGTTATCATTTTTTTCAATATCTAGATCGAATTCGAGTTACTTTCAGAGTCCAAATATCGACATAATGTCAAAATTTTGCAAACGACATGTCAATGAGACGATCAGATTGTTAATTAATGGAAAAATTGTTTTGATTGTGGATGAGACTGATGTCGGTAAATAAAAATATGTAAATATTCTTATTAAAAAAATAACGGATTCTCAAATCAGCTATATATCGATTGTAGAATGCATCATTATATGTCAAATTGTGGATGATACGATTTGAAGTGCAAGTGTTTAGAGGAAAAATTTTTACTTGTTATTAACTGGCATGGCAAAGTATACGATTTCAGCCAGAGAAAAGCTAAGCAATTTTTTTGCAATTTTTGTTTTTTCGACAGAGAATCTATTCATGACGACTCTTTATTTTGTTAGGAATTAACTGGGAGATCAATGGCTAGTGATATTTTTGATTTTTTTGGCTTTTTACGTGACAATCGTATTCACTGGGATCAAGTTGGATCTATTTGTAGATATTAAAATAAAACAACGTTCTAGTTTTGTCAGATTGGTGAAAGAAATAGCAATTATTCTTCCCCAATTGTATGGAGTTTACCAGAATTATCGATGAGTAAAGCAATATCATATAATGCAATAAGACCATCATCATTCCTTTTATTATCAGCAGTAAATATATTTGCCCATTTCTGTTGATTTTTATGTTTTTCATCATTAGGAGTTGTAGTGAAACCGTATTTTATATACATAGCATTTTCCTGATGAATTTTTCTACAAAATAACACGAGTTTTTAGAATAGGCTTTCAATTCTAAAAATCTAAATAATAATTTTCATTGCCCCCTTTAAATTTATATTGCATCCCAGTAAACGATTTAGTCATAAACGCCCCCTTAATAATTTTGTATCGCCCACTTTGGGAAACCCTGCTTTAGATGCTCCACTTCTTTTGTCCTGGCTTTAAAACGTTTGCAGTGTGTTCGCTCTTTATCATATTCTGTCTCTATTGCATGTAGATAATGTTTAATAGAATGTGAAGGGAATAATCGCTCAATTAGGTATTGCACTTTGTGCGCCTCTACAATGCATTTATTTGTGAAACCTATCTTACTATACAACTCGTTCTGTTGGGGGATCTCCCCTTCAAAAACTAAAAAACTTAAATCCTTTCACCAAAAGCAACTGCGTATACTATGTGGGGTACAATGGCCCACACGGATCAACAATGGTATACTTTACTGAGAATATTCAGTGCACATTGGAGGCCCGTTGGAGACTGTTTGAGCATGTCCTATGTATAAACCCGACGTCACCCGCAAATCTGAGTATGGAAGAATACTTTACTGCAAGTGGAAAGAAATTTCGGGGCGTTCGCGTACTAGAGATGTTGAACGCAGACCTCAACTCAATCAACTGCAAGTTCAAAAATGGGGACAATCTGAACATAATGAAGAGTTTAGCATGCAACAGGGAAGGGTGGACAAGGATTATGAAAAAATCGTTTAAGTGCCGCACGTGTGGAAACATAACTAGTATGTTCTACGGCAGTTGCAATTAATAATAATACATAAACCAATGAATGCACATTTTCAACAAGTAAAAGAACAGGAATCAACTGATTGTTATTTCTTCTGTATAGTTCTAGTTTTTTCAACCTGAGACATGAGACAGTCACACTATAGTGGTTTATTTATTAAATAATAGTTATTTTGGTAACAGGAGAATTGCAGTGGCAATGATTACATATTCCATCAGTTGAAAAGACATAAGGCGATTCGTCCACGCCTGTTATAAGGAAACATTTCTTAGCTTTCATGTGGGAATATGCAAACAAACTTAAAACAATTTTAGAACTAAATTATTTCCCCATAAATGAAAAGAAATCTCAATTTATCATTCTGTGTTAATTAAACTAATCTCTACAAATTATTAGAATTATTAATTAATAATAAATAAATAATAAATATAACCACAAATAGTGAACACAACCCACAATGAAGGACGACGCGGACAGTGCCCTCAACAAGTTCTCAGTTGGGCCACGCTACGTGGACGTGAGGCTAATAGGGCGAGGAGCCTACGGAGTGGTGGTGTTGGTAGAATAGTGAGTAATCCCAGTTCTGCCCTGGACACCCTCACAAACGAGCAGGTGGCAATAAAGAAGATCAGTCCTTTCCAACACAGAGTGTTCTGTCAACGGACATTGAGGGAAATCAAGATCCTCAAACGACTGAGGCACAGAAACGTGTGTGGGTTGTTATATTGCTAGATTATTCGAATGTTGGACATTATCAGACCCCACAACAGCCACCACTTTAGCATGTCATTCACATTTCTCATTTCTTTAGATATATTGTTCAGGAATTGATGGAAATTGACTTAAGTAAGCTGATTAAGTCAAACAAACTTAATCCTGATCATATTAAATACTTTCTTTATCAAATTTTGTGTGGATTGAAATATATTCATTCTGCAAATGTCATCCACCGGGATTTAAAGCCATCAAACATTATTATTAACTCAGATTGTGACCTCAAGGTACTACACCACATCGTGTTTGTAAATTAAATATTTTATTTACATTTAAATTATTATTAAATATGTGTTATTAATTTAATAGATATGTGATTTTGGACTTTCTCGAGTGGCCAGTCCGGATAAGGACTATTCGGGTTCTCTCACTGAATATGTGGCCACCCGTTGGTACAGAGCCCCTGAAATCATGCTAAACTCCCGGACATATTCCAAATCAAGTATATACTATTATATACTATTAAAGTCGACTTGTGGTCCGTCGGGTGTATATTTGCAGAGATGTTGATAGGCCGGGCACTCTTCCCTGGTCGTGACTGTACTGCTGGTTGTGTCATTGTAGATCTCGACCAGCTGAGTCTCATTTTTAAAGTCATTGGGACCCCTACTGTCGACGAACTGAGCTATATTGGAAATAAAATGGTTTATTTATTTAAATTAATTATAATAAAACATATTTATTTAATTAATGATAATAGGCTAAAAAATTTGTACTAAATCTCCCGCCATACCCACGTGTTGTGTTTGGAGAATATTTCATGTTGGAGGACGAGGAGGGTATTTCTTAATGTTTACTGGAGGGGTTGAAATGTTGCGTAATCTCCTCCTCTTTAACCCAGATGAACGAATTAAGGTCGGGGAGGCTCTGTCCCTTCCCTATCTGTCATTTTATCACGACGAGACGTTGGAGGTTGTACATTCTGGTCAATTTAGCCTGTGGCTGACAGTCCCTTCACCTTTGATACTGACCCTGACATTATGGATAGGCACGAACTGAAAAGAATGCTTTATGAGGAAGCCCTTAATTTTCCGAATATTAGAGCAGATTAAATTTAATTTAATAAAATTATAAATTAATTATAAATTAAATACTTAATTGGTAAAGCAATTAAGGAATAGATATGAATTTCCAAATAAGATTATAATAAAATGAGTGTTTCAGTGGTGTGTGACAATGGAACTGGGGTATAGAATGATATATATAAAAGTATGTAAAATGTGGGTACAACACGGAGAACATCCCTCGACACGTATTCCCAGCAGTAGTAGGATTCCCAGTAATCCGAGCAGACGTGAAGCAGGACAGTAGAGTGCGAATAAAAGTAAGAGTGTGTGTGAGTGAAGGACGTGATGGTGGGGTGGGAGGCAGCGGACAACCGTGCATACCTGTCTCTGAAGTACCCAATGGAGAACGGGATAATCCGTGACTGGGAGTGCATGACCCACCTGTATGACTACACATTCGGAGTGGACTGCCTCAACCTGGAGTGCAAGGACACACGGATAATGCTGACGGAACCCCCCAGCAACCCCCTGAAGAACAGAGAGAAGATGGCGGAGGTACTCCCCGCTGACCACCCCAGCTCATGTTCGACAAGTACAACTTCCACAGTATATATGTGGCCATTCAGGCAGTGCTCACTTTGTACGCGCAGGGTAAGGAGGTGTGTGATTGCAGGACTGTTTACTGGGATTGTGTTGGACGCAGGTGATGGAGTGAGTCACGTCTGTCCTGTCTATGAAGGGTGTTCTATTCCCAGTGCCATTATGAGACTCAACCTGGCTGGGAGGGATGTCAGTTCTCGTCTCCTCAAGGTTGGGGGGTGCCCTCACTCTAGCTCGTCCAACTCAGAGGATACAACCTCAACAGTCATGCCGACTTGCAGACTGTTGGAGAAATGAAGGAACAGTTGTGCTACGTCGCCTATGACATTGCCAAAGAACAGAAACTGGCCACCGACACTACTTTTGTCAGAGATAGCTACACGGTTGGCCTCTCTCCTCACTCACAGTTGCCTGATGGAAGGACTATCTCCATCGAGGAGGAACGCTTTATGGCTCCTGAGATCCTCTTCCATCCTCAACTCGTCGATATTGAACAGGGCGGAGTCCATTCCTTATGCTTCCAGTCCATCAATGTACAGAATGTTCTCGAATGTTCTAGAAATGTGACATCGACGTCAGGACCAGTCTTCTTAAGGAAATCAACCTATCCGGAGGCACTACCATGCTCCCCGGATTCCCCTCTCGCCTAGAAAGGGAAATTAAACGTCTCCACTCTGAGAAAGTGGGCACTGCCAATGTTGAGTTGTCTTGTCATTGGCAGAAGACCCCCATTAACATTAAGGACCCCCCTTATAGGAAGAACTTGGTCTTCCAGGGGGCCGCAGTCCTGGCCGGGGTCATTCAGAACAATGACTCCGCCTGGGTCACCCAACAGGAGTATAGAGAGCAGGGAGTCAGGTGTATGGCTAAACTTAAATAAGATTAATTTAATTTAAATCAGGATATATTTTAATTGGTTTTAATATAATAAAATAATTAAATATTCTGGTGATGTTAGACGAGTCTTTTACTATTGGTGAACAGGCCAAGCAGAACGCACTAGCATCCATCAAAAACCTGTTTCAAGTACAACTAGTGAGTCATGTCACAGGACCCCAAACAATTAGACCGACTGGACCAAATAAAACTAAGAAATTCACAAAATCTTGTATTTATATAAAATAATGCAGAAAAATGCGGAATCAAACCTAAGAAAGTTTATTGAATGTTATGTCAGTGATATTCGAACTGCCATTGATTTGTTAGAGACATCAAAGTCCAGTTATAACCAAGTCCTCGACTGGTTGTCCTCCCTTCCCTAAAGACCAGCATGAACTCCATTGGGGAACAAGTCAAGGATTCTGTCCTCACATCCCCCGCCTTTGATAAACTTGCCCAGGAGAACATTGAGTATGAAAAGGTCACTTTTCTCCCACAACGACCTCCTAGTTAAAGTCAGCACTGTCCAATGCAGAAATCATCAACAAGGCCTCCTCCATGTTTGAAAATGCCCGCCAATTTATTAAAGCAGAGAACTTTCTGAGCGCACACGCAATGTAATTATTCCATTCTTTCTGGAACGTTCTGGAACATTCTAGAATGTTCTGGAATGTTATTGTGGTTATTTAGATTGATGGAATTGGAGCAATGTGGGCTCAATCTGGTGTCTGAGGGGGAACTGGATGGGAGGATCCTCACGTTCTTTGAAGACCTGGACAATATTGTGGAGGAACTGTTTGGAAGTCTGACAGTAGTGATTCGAAGACTGGTCCTCCACCTGAGGAGGTCTCCCTCTTCTGTGGTGACAGCAATCCGCATAATCGAACGAGAGTGCAAGTATGTGTTTATATTAATGCAGAATTGATGCCAGTTTTGAGGAACTGTTCGAAAGGACAAACTTTAGACCAAAAGGACGACCAAAATGCCTGAGAAAACGTTTTTTCTCACTGATTGGTGAAAACATTGTGGAACGAGTGGAAGGGTGTCAAGTGGAGGACAGAGGGGAGGAGACGTGGATCCTAAAATACCTGGAGAGTGTGGTGGAGGTGACGAAGGCGGACCTGTGTGTGATAGGAGTATATATAGTGGATAACCAGGCGTACAGTGAGGAATGTTTTCCCCGTGAGTACAACATGTTGAGTGAATACAGTGAGTGCTACCACAGGGTGGTGAGTGAGCGAGTATGTGTTGAGAATGAGGAGTAGTTGGAGTACTTGGTGAGTGAGGCAGAGGGCAATCAGATGCTGTCGTTGATTAATTGGTTGGACAAGGCAGTGTGAGTGAGTGAGTATATATAGCAGATGTGGGTGTTTTTTCGTGGATATAAAGGTGGGGTATGACTTTGGAGTGTGTGGGCCATTGGTGAGTGAGGAGGTGATGGAGGGACTGATGAGCAGATTCCTGGCCCACTACTCGGAGGAATTGGGGTGGTGTATGAGGAAGGGACTGGAACAGGACAGGGCGGACTGGCATTCGAGGACAGAGCCCGAGACCAATTCGAGTGATAAATATTTGACTTGTCTGTACATGTCAGTGGTGGGGATGCACGAACAACGATTGAGAGTGATAAGGCAAGTGGAGGGGTATCCTCTCCTGGGAAGGGCAATGGAAGTGTCCCTCCACTCCCTCATCTCCTTCCTCCCCCACTACAGACGTACTCCTCCTATATATAGTAGACGAGCTGACGTGTGTAATCCAACAACACGGGCAGGACAGGAGTGTGCCTCCCCTCTTCACCCACTACATGATTGCCAACTCCAATAACCTCCTCTACATGTCCTCTGCCCTCACCAGGCTCATTACTGGAGTGGACGTGCAGGTGTTTGAGAGTGCCTGTCAGTGTCTGTCCAGTCTGTGGTAGGCACTGTGCTAATGGACAGTCTACAGGCACTCTTCGACGAAGTGGTCCTCGATTTGGCCAAACTATGTCGCCAGTTGGCCACCCACAGTGTGACCGACATCATTTGTGTCACCATCGAGGACTACTGGCAGCACTACTCCAAACTCTGTCACCCCACTCCCCTCCTCCACAGACTCAGAGACCACCTCCTGTTGGCCTATGTGGACGCACTGTACACACACACTCACATCCCTCAGCAAACTCAATTGGAAGAGGGCAGTAGTCCATGTCCACAAGTTGGAGACGTTGTTTGGGCGGCTGGCCGACAGTCCCCTCCCTCCCCCTTCTTTCCACTTTTTGGATGACATGCTCAGACTGTTAAAGCAGGAGGACAGGTCGATGATGTTCATTGAGATCACAGTTGTGTCCTGTCTTATGTGTAGGAGTTTATTGACAAGTACGACCAGATCACCCCCGAACAGGTCGTGTCCATTGTCGCCATTCGAGATGACTTTAATAAGGCTGCTGTCAGGGATGTCCTCAGAGACACCTTCAGTCAAGACTTTCTTCACAAGACTAAGCCTGTCTCCGGATTCTTCTCCTTACTCCCTTGACTATTTAATGCACTTTTTTGATGTTTTTTGGGGTTTGAAATATTAAATGTTAAATTGATGGGGTTAAACGAGTTGTTCTGTTTAAAATAATGAGTAATAATTAAATACATTATTGGTTGTGGGTCACTCTTGTGTGCTTGTTGGGTGTTGTTAAAAAATCAAAGGGAGATGCAATTTAATGGAGATTAGAGGTATGAATAATTACAAATATATTTTATATTTATTCTAGTCATTATTTAGTTTTTATTTTAATTATTATTTGTAATTTCAACAATATTTAATGTTGTAATTATACATACTGATTAATAAACAGTCAAATATCCACAAATTTGAATTTGCTTTATTTAAAATATATATTATTATTATTTTAATATATTCCAGGTCGGTCTACCATTTAAAACTAACTGATTGAGCATACTATTACGTTATTCTTGTTGTATGGTTATTACCTCGTTTGACTGTTTTGTAGGGCATCGGAAAGTCTGGGAAATCCAAATCCAAGCCAATTTCTCGGTCAGTGAGAGCCGGCCTGATTGTACTCCTCCATTAGTCCACGTATTTAGTTCCCGGTTGGGAAGATCCACAACATGATGAAGGCACAATGTCCTGGGAAAACTCGTGTGGGAGTCACTGCCGCTGTGTATGCGTGTGCTGTGCTCGAGTATTTGGCTGCTGAAGTACTGGAGTTGGCGGGAAATGCGACGAAGGAGATGAAGGCCAGACGGGTGACTCCGAGACATCTTCTTTTGGCCATTCGGGGGGACGAGGAGTTGGATATTCTCATCAAGGCTACTATTTCCGGGGGAGGGGTCATGCCACAAGTCCACCGGTTTGTTATTCCCCAAGAGAAGCCACTTATGGAGTAATTTGTTTTATCACTTTGGACTTTTTGTTTCCACTTTTGTTTAATTGTATTTATCATCACAATTTAATCAATACAAAGTAATTAAGACATCTCCATTTTTATTGTTCATTACGTTGACTAGTGAGCACTTGATATATTCTTTTTTGCTTTTGTACGATATTGAGGCACTGGTTTTTTACTTGGGTTAGGTTGTCAAACATACTTTTTGTAATTTAGATAAGGTGAGAAGTGCTCCGCCGTTTTTGTTTCTATGCGGTTTTTAATAATTCAAAAGTGTAAAACAGTCACTTTGTCGAATAAATAAAATAAATTTATAACAGTACTAAACAAGTGCAGGTTGGTTATTGATACCAATAAAGCCTATTTTTGGATTTGCCATATAGTAAAGGGGAATACAATAAAACAGAAAATATCAAGTTAGAAATCTGCAGCTAATGAAAATAATCCTTTTCTGCCTAAATGGGACGAAATTGTTTCAAAGTACTACGAAAAACCACCCTGATTCCTTAGAATACAAAAGGCATATTATCCGGTCAGTTGTGCTTCGAAAAACAACGGAGAGCATTCAAGGGGAAAAACATAAGAGATGCCTGAAGTCGAACCCAAATACAGTATACTTTTTATCTGGAATTCAAATGGGTGACAAAAGACAATTACCAATTCTGGCTCCGGGACCGGGACCCTCACTTCTGGCTCCGGGACCCTCACTTCCCTAAAGAAACTGGGACATCTTTGTTCTTCGCGGTCCAAGGACCCTAGGGAATTTACTTTCCTCATTCAGAGGATCCTGCTGGCTGTCATGCGTGGCAACAGCTGTTCCCTCCGTCTCGCTGGGAGAATTTATTAGTTTGTTGACTTTTCTTAGTAGTTTGACCCTTTATTTCTTAATTGAAGAAAAAAAATTACCAATTCTAGGTTTTCTTGATCGCTCTAAGGACTAGATCGGCAAGCATCATCCGAGATACTTACTAGAGATCTTTTTGTGCATGAATACAAAAGATCCGCTTCAAGGAAGTCAAACACTGTTATCAGAAATATTTTCTAAAGATAACCCAACCTGGGAATTCTTTCCAATTTGTTTTGATAGAATATTCCTAGTTGAATAAACTCCCCTATTCAGGACGTAAATATTTTTAAATGGTTTATCAATTCGAATATTATGGAATTGCATATATAAATTTATTCTTCATTACTTGATCTACCCAACTCATACCAATTCGAAATCCTTTTATCAGATGCTTTAAAATTTACAATCAAGTGCCAGTGATAAAACATACTTTATATGTTTTCTGGCAACAATATAGGACATTGCACGCCGCCAAACATTCAAAGTATATCTTCCTAATCATTCCTGTATCGCACTTGGACTTCTTCCAATTGCCTTTGTTGGATTGTAACTTTAGGAAATATGTTGATTTTTAAGGAATTATTTACAGTCTCGACTTTTTCGATTTTTATATTAAAAAAATTGTTTTTTCTTTTTAAAATTGAATTTCACCAAAAATTTTTAATTTTCCTAAACATAATTAATTGGATTTTGTTCCGACAAAAAAAAAGATTTGTTATAAATCTACTTATTTCTTTAAAAAATTGTTTTTTATTTTTAAAATTGCATTTTACTTAAAAATTTTTAATTTTCCTAAACATAATTAATTGGATTTTGTTATTTTAATAAACAAAAATTAAAACTTATAAGTTGATATCCACCCAAGAGCCTCAAAAACTTCAAAACTTTTTTTCATGGACATAACAAGATTTTCTGATAATTTTTACGTATTGATTTTCAGATTGCGAATAAATAATTTTTTTAATTTTTGGATGGATTTTGAAATAATTTACTCTTCATTATCGCCTGCTGAATGCATGCTCTACTGAATTTTTTTATACATGATAATATTTTCGTTCTTATGGAGGCAATTTGTATAACGCTAACTGATAGAATCGACGCGAGTCAAAAATCTTCCAGAAGTCTAATAAAATAAACTCAATTTTTAACCGTCTCTATTAAAATAGCAGCCCCATCCACTATCCTATAGTCCCTTGTAACAATATTTGAGATTTTCTTCCCCAATAAACTTAACTAAAAAATCATTAACTTGACTAAACTTACCGAAATAGACCCCAAACAACGATTTCAGTTCAATGCATAACAAAGATAGTTTATTTACAAAAGATTAATCAATTAACACATTTCCTTTTGATTTAACGTCACAGTTATATGTCCCGTTAATGTCGCCTAAAAACATCTCTTTTGAACTACATTTTATTTCCAAAAGAAAATTCATCGAATAAACAATAAATCTCGGAAGTTGTTCTACAAGTTTATTCTTTAAACTCTCTCACTAAAACAACTCTCAAATTATGTGCATCGATAATTGGATAAATTTTTTTTAATGTTCACATCGTACATTTTACTTGGAGCAAAAAATTAATTTTATACAAGTTCGGTAATAGTATTAATCTGGAAAATATTTTTTAATTTTTACTCGTCATTCATAATGTCGGACAGAAAAAAAAAGTTGACTGAAAATTAAAATTTTTCTTGGCGAATATTTTATTTTCCTTGATAAATTTTTTATTGCTATCGGTTTCTAATTTGATCTTATTTGTAAATGCAGACTCTTCGCCAAATCTGATATTTACATTTTGAATGGTAAAACCTATAGAAATTGTCACTATCTTTAAATATAGTTTTATTTGACGTGCTTGTAATTTTTCAAATGATTCCCATTTCCACAAAAAAGGTAAGAAGTTATATTACATTCTCTCTTTTGTTAGCATGTATATACCTTTTCATGTTTTTATCAGCACTCTTCAATAAATGAGCGAGAACACAGTACACTGCTTCATTTCCTTGAAAACAGTTTTATATTTTCACAGATGTCGTCTGACTCTTATTTTTACATTCTCTTTCAAAGCAGTTACAACTAAAAACAACTTTTATGATTAAATTTAATCAGGTTTTCAAACTTTTTCTGAAATTGATATTATCCAACTTGTTAGAGTTTGTTAGTTATTGCTCGTAAATACTTCTGTATTGTTGATCGTTTACTTCCTAATAAATTCAATAATCCTTAATTTTACATGTTAGACGTAATTATCCATAATAATTATTTCCATCAATGTGGTTAGACAAAAAAAGCTGCCGATCATTTGAATCATGCTAAATATAATTGCAGTTCATATAAGAACTTTAAATGCGAGTGTCAGTAGAGAAATTCCACAAATAGATCTACTTGTTTGCGAACCTGCGTAGAAGTCAAATAATACCTATTGTATTGGCATGGAAGAGGATAAAAACCAAATTATATAAATCTTATCTGCGAAGATTAAATAGTGATATTCCATCCAAAGCAGAGGTTCCCAAGCTTTTCTTTACACGCCTTCCTTAGAAAAAATGTACAATCTTGCGCCTCCCTTTATATTCCATGATATAATACAATTATTATTATATCAAAAACAATTTTTTAATACAAAAAGTTAGTGAGATAATTTTTTTTCCATCTTGGGGGAAAATTTTTGAAATTTTGGTGTCATTGAAGAGAGTGCTTTATTCGACAAAATTTCATATTCCGTACTTACATTCGACCAAAAATAAATTAGCGGTTCTCTCTCAAATTTTTGTTTCAATAATATATCACACGACAATTCTTCAAAAGTTGTCAAATCATTATCTTCTTCATCAATTAATGGATTCTGTATCCATTCGAACGTTTTACAGTCGAGATCTTTAAAATAATAAGCAAAATTCATCAACAAACAATCCAAATGTTAGGTAATATGTCTTTGTTTGCTTCTATGTTCACTATGGCGCAGGAGGTATTTAAAAGTACACACATGCAATAGATATTTTTTGTAAATTTGATTTCCATAATACCAATTTTTTCATAAATGCTTTTATTTTCTCCTTTTGAGCGAATAAATGTAGTTGTGGTCCCTGCATTGATTTATTCAATATTCTCAATTTCCCAAAAATGTCAACCAAATAGGCAAATTTGACAACAAAATGATCATCCCTGAACAATTTTGCATCTTCAATATCATTTTCATCAAAAAAACTCCGAACAAGTCATGATTTTCATCGAGATATCAAGAGTTAAAATAATCCTGTAGAAACTTTGTACGATGTTAGTAAAGCATTTGATGAGGCAGAAACAAGTTTTTTAACGATTTCGTTTGATTATCAAACTCTTCTTATTTTCTTTTAAAAAATTCTTCGGACTTATGGACATATTCAGAATGTATCGTTTCAAAATGTCTTCTTAATTTGCATGGCCTCATACTATCTGCTGCAAGTGTTTTGAGACACTCAGAGGGTTTTTCCAAGGAATCAACAATGATACGTGTGAATCCTAACAATGAGTAAGATGGACAGTATTTTGATGTCTTTGGAGTGGTATTAATTATATCCCAATCATTTTGACTATTTGAACCATTTTTCTTTTGCAACCACTCAAGAATTTATCCATGTGATAAATTTTTGAACAAATATTATTTTTAAATTGATAAAACTTATTATCGGAATATAATCACGATTTTTAATATAGATTTAATTTTCTAAAAAATGTTTCTGATATGCTTTCCGCGCATCCCTTGATACGAATCAGCGCCTCCCTAGGGAGCCGCGCCTCACCATTTAGAAACCTCTCATCCAACGCATACTTGTCATAGAAATCTATGAGATTTCTTATTTGAAAATATGACTTTATTTTTAGCATTAGATAATATTTTGCTACATATATGATAGGAAACGAACTTTAATTATTATGTTGCCAAAGTGAAAATAATCCCTGCTGTGTTTAAATGTGAAGAATTGTCTCAAAGTACTCCTATATACACATCTTGGCATAACAAAAAAACCAGGGAATATACCTAGTGGAGTGTTTTAACGTCGTCCTTACAGATCACAAGTGGTAGAAAAATATTCGTTGATGTTTATATTCAATCTCAAAGCGGGGTGTTTGTATAGTAATTTGATATATTTTTAAGAAATTGGTTTAATAATTTAGATTAGACGAGTGTGAAAAGTCAATTGACATCAATACCAATAGCCTGTTCAATACTACTAAAACCATCCGATCTAATGATATAAACACGCCATATAACCTCAATAGGACATCCAACTCCCTATTAATAGTCTCAATGACAGGAGGCCCGTAGTACACCAGAGCAGTATAAATCTGAACAAGACTGGCCCCATGTCTAATCCTCTCGTAGGCATCTGCCCCGTCCATAATCCCCCCCACAGCAATCAATTTAATTTCCCTTCCCAGTAGTCTATACATCTCAGACAATACATCCAGTGACAGTTGCCCGAGAGCCCTCCCACTCAACCCACCTGCCTCCTCCCACTGGACATCCCCCCTCACCTGCGGAGGTCGAGATCTGGTAGTATTGCCCACCACAATGCCATCAATCTAACATGCCCAACTATTCTCTAACATTCGATTGCAGTGCTATCCTGGCTATTTGTTTCATTTCCTCTCTACACAAGTCTGGGGATATCTTGAGCCAAATAGGGACCACCCTGTCCTCCACCAAGGAGTCACGTTCCTTGACCACCTATGGACTACTCAGGTGACAGTACACCGCCTGCAAGACAGTCATCAAGTCCTCGGAAGTGGAGGAATCAGTCACATTAGGACATGATATATTGAGGACGATATAGTCCGCCCTGTCCACAAATTGACGGAGACAGGTTATCAAGTCAGACTGAAGTGAGGAGGGCATTTCGTTGTTTTTGCAGACGTTGACTCCGACATATCCCTTCTCTACGGTAAACACAGGATGGGACTGTTTGGGTGGTGTGATTGTAGTCGATCGGCCAAAGCTTGAGCACCGTCGTTGGGGAGTCCGTATCTGAGTGACTCGTTATTTTTACCGGTTTATGACGGACTCGGACTTGGGGAGTCGAAATATCCTTGGTTTGGGGTTGCCGCGTTGAGGGAGGGGGGTCACACTCCCAACTTCCACAAAGGAAAACCCCCAGTTGAGAAGCCCGTCGATTGCCTCCCCGTTTTTGTCAAATCCTGCAGCCAATCCGAGAGGACTGTCAAATTGGGTACCCCACAGTGACAATTTCTGGTGATTGTGTGAATATTGAGTACAAGCGTGTCCTTGGGAGTGCTCGAATGTAATAGTCCTGTCGAGGCTAATCGAATGGCCAGTCTATGACTGGTCTCTGGTTCCAGTATTTTGCTCAAACAAGGCATTAGGAGTCCTCGGTAGAACTTTGGGTTGTTTGTGTAAATTCCGTGAAGACAGAACATTCCGACAGCCCCTCCAAATACAAAAAGTAGGGATCTCTGTACCATCTCACTAGAATATATAGTGAGAATAATATTGATTAGAATTAGTAAATGTTATTTAACTTCAATTGTAGAATATGCTTGAATGGTTAGATAGGAGGCGGAGAGCATCATGAGGAGGAGTCCACAACAAATGGCAATGATTGTGGCAAGAGTGACCCCTCCATATTGTCTAACCAAATTCACCAACCTCCCCAGACACCCCACATTAGCATTCGACACATACAAATTGTGGTTTTCCGTGCATTCAGTCAGGAGGGTCTTGTCCTCCGTGGAACAACAACTCGCAGGCAAAATGGCAAGAGGGGAGTAGCGGACAGTCCAGCTGGTGGTTTGGTTAAAGTCAGTGTAGTTCATTACTCCACAACATTTCAAATTGGACTGCAAAAAGTCCCAGGCCTTGGTGAAAATGTGAGAGGAGTCCCCCGTGTAGCGTTCTTGGAGACTATTTTGGAGAAAGTGTTTGATTTGAGCCACCACCTCGGTCTCGTAGACGGCCAGGAGGATAGTGGAGATGACCACAAACATTAAAATGACAAACAGCAATAAGGAATAGACGAGGAGGATCACTCGGTTGCCTTTGAGTGTCCCCAGAATGCCCAATAGACAGACCCCCGTGATGAAGAGGCCCACGGATATGAGCACGTAGGCGAATTGGGTGTACAGCATTTTTAGGTCTTCCAGGGAGGGGTCGGATTTGTAGGTCACCAGTATTTCGTCCGCCCCGAACGTGGTCAGGAAATGACGGGGATCCCCCAATAACCAAATCCCGGAAGACAGGAGGACCACTCCAAGGAGGAGGAACAGGGAATTGAACAGTAGTAGCACAGTTTTGGTGTGTGTTTGCAGCATAGACAGCGTGTGAGTATTGAATAATATTAGTTAAACTTGTCCAGATTAAACATCTGCTTATAACACTGCGCATGACATACTTCAAATCTGCTTTCTATTGATTGACTTGCCCCTTCTGGGATATTAAACAGTGGTCCCTATATCAACAAGACTGGGGCATTTTTATTGGTTGTTTTGAGTGAAAATAATTGAAGGGTTAGTAGGAGGCCATGTCCCGAGTGGGCTTAAATATAATGAAAAGTGGCTACTCGTTTGGACTGACTGGAGACCGAGTTGAGCCTACGAGCCTCCCAGTCCTCATTGGTCGAGTAAATCTAATTGAGTGAACGTGCATACATTTTCCAAATCATTCAATTTACAACGAATTCTGTGAAGGTGGTGGATGGACTGTTCTCTGCCCTCCTTAATGGACAGTCCACACTCACTTATCCTCTCACACACGTCCTGGAAGGCAATCTCCTCACATGCCCGCAGTTGACTGTCCTCCAGTTGCCACTCTGCCACACCTCACTACACAATCCTACCCAGACTGGCAATCCTACTGTCCTACAAATGTGAGCAATGCCTACTAGTTGGTCCAATTGGCGTGTTTTTATATATATTTGGTCGAACAGACTACTCAGTCGTTGGTCATACTTTTCATATTCCTCCCGGATGATGTCACATGTCCGACGTCCCTCCATCACCTGTGTCTCCATATTGAGCATCTCCTCCTCATATTCATCACGCAGGTCTCCCAGTTGTGCACATTTCTACCCTCTCACTACACTACTCACATTCCTCAGCATTAACACTTGCTCCTCCAAAACACACTTTTGTTGACTGAGTGTCCCCACTTGCCCACTCTGAGTATCCTCCCTCCTCTCCACTCCCTCCTTCATGGCCTGCTGGGATCGAATGTTGTCCAGGACTGTCAATTCTCCTTTCTCCCTCTCATTTATTACTTTATTTATTATACCATCAATTCTTGCATTTCTCTCTCACCTTCCTTCCTTTCTGACTCCAGAACTGCCAACTCCTCCTCTTTTAGGGATACTTTCGACTGGAGATCTCCCAGTTTTGAGGTCTCCTTCTCTATTCTCAGGAGAAGGTCCTCGTGTGTCTGTCGAGAGTTGGCCAGGTTCTCGTTATTTGCCTTGATTTGGTTACATCTTGTACTTTTAGGTCACATTGGCTGTTTTCTAGTCTAATTTGCAGTTGGGTGAGTGATTTGGTGAGTTGTGAGACACGGTCTTCATTTTGAGCCACGATTAGGTCGTAGTCGTGTTCCATTGAGACTCGACTCGACTTGAGAGTTCTCATCGTCTCCTCCTCGTTTGAGATCTGCAGGATTAGAGGACATTTTGGACAGTTTCTTCGAGTTGTTTCAAATGTATAGTCCGTTCTAATATGACTCCATCGAGGTCTTCCAAGTTGGTATAACTCTTCAGGGTACGTTCTGATATTTCACTGGCCTCGGTCTTTAGGCTAAGGATCCTTGGATTTAATAAAAGGGTCGATTACGTTTGTCCCACGTGATCACAGTCGGAGACCAAGTTGTCATATTCTTTATTTTTTTTCTTGATAATCTATAATATTTTTTAAATAAATATATTAAATAATTAATTGACGTTGATATATATTAACTAAAATAATTACAACATTTATTATTTTCTTTAATTTTTCCCGCTCATGTGTCAACTTGCTTCGATTCCCTTCCAGAACATTCTTTTGTTTCTGTGCCTCCATCAGTGCCAATGACGTCATCCTGTCTGCCTCGTTCTTCTGAAACCGCAATTGATTGTCCCTGCTGGTCAGGAGGTCCATCTGAGCCTCCTGCTTGATCTTGGCTTCCTCCATTTCCCTCATCTAACAGGTCCTGGCCAGACTTAGCCACCTGTGTGTTCTGCCGTTCAATAAAATGTTCATTTTTGACTATTTTTTCCTCAATTGACTTTAATTCGTTCATTTTATGTGCAAGCGAGTCGTTTATTTGATCAAGTTGTGTCGAAAGCCGCAGTTTCCGTTCTTCTCTGGTCCTTCACCTATTACGGCGGGCCACCAACTGGTTCGTTGACTCCTCGGCTTCCTGTGATCGGGCTTGTCCCTTAAGTCTCTCCAGTTCTTCTGAAATCTACAGTCCGTCACTCCCACTAACCTTGTTGTGTTCTGGTTTGTTACAATATAAAGTTGTGTCTAATTTATGACCAAAAAAACAGACTTTGAAGATTTTTGAAGAATTTGTCGAGAAGAAGGCAAATTTTGACTTTGTTCTAAATCGGTTACTCACAGAGAGGGACCCCTGCTTCGCGGACATCCGCCTTTTCCGTGATTATTTTGTGGAAGTCGAGATCTGCCAGTCATCGAACACAGACAACCACTCAGTCCCACTATTTCCAATAAATTGTCACGGAAGTCAGTCAGGTCCTTCATCTGGGTCTCCAATTCTACCATTTTTTGGGTTTTTTGGGCTTTATAATATTTTTTGGCTTACTAAGGTCGGCTTTGATTGCTTTGTTCTTTTCTTTGATGTTTGCCGCCGCTAAATCCTTCTCGTGAAGAAGGTTTTTCATTGTTAAGATTTCAGAAGATAATTCAAAGTTATTTCTTTCGGTCAATTTCTGTTTTTTATTAAAATAAATAATAAATATTTTTATGTTTTAAATTGGTTAACCTGTTCTTTTGAGATGGTCTCGATTGTGGAGTCAGTGAGGTCCCTGCGTGTCCTCAGTTTTTGGATCTCATCCTTCAGATAGTGTACCTCTCCGAGCATCAGTCGTACCTGATTGGGCCTCATTAAAGGGGAGTACCAGACTTGTCCTGCTTAGCACAGAGTCGTTTATCCGTGACTTTAATTTCTCAATTTCGGACAAAAGTGTTTTGAGGAGTCGGTCGTTGGTGCTTATTTGTGAGTCACTCCACTCTGAGTCCGTGGGCGAGTTTGCCCCCTCCTCGAAAGAACCCTTCTATGACGTCACTATAGTTAATGACGTCATCAATCTCTTCTTTTGGGTCAGGAGTGGTCTCTCCTCGAAGAAAGTTGACCAAATTATTTAGTCGGGTGTTTTCCTCAGCCAAATTGTGGGCATTCTTAATAAATTAATTAATTATTTAAACCGTGTTTACTTGTTTATTATCATTTATTATATTTTGTTTTTCGTTTATTTTTTGTTCGAAATTAAATAGCGTTTTCATGAGCTCATCGTTGACGTGGAGTAGTCTCCCATTTTCCTCATCCTTCTCCTGAATCTGTCCTTCCAAATGATTGACAAGACACTGAAGGTGGTTGATAACACTCTCCAAATCATCCTGTGACCCCACCCCTTCACGTCACATTTCACTATCCACCTTGTTTGACCCTCATCTGCCTAATGAGGTCCCTCTCACTGCATATCCTCTCACCCACTTTAACCAAATTGGTGATTATCTCCTCTTCACTCTGCCTCAACTCAGTCAGGTCATTCTGGCTGTCCTCCCCTCCCACCAACTGGGCAATCTGCCTTCGACAGTCCTCCAGTCCAATCCTCAGCTTATCCTGAATGTCCTCCAGTTCTTCCAGGAGGAATATTTGGTGGTTGATCTCATCAGAGGTGTGCACGTCTGAGTTGTAGGAGGGACCATACCTTTCATTT
This sequence comes from Octopus sinensis, assembly GCF_006345805.1. NCBI lineage: Eukaryota > Metazoa > Mollusca > Cephalopoda > Octopoda > Octopodidae > Octopus > Octopus sinensis. The sequence continues at coordinate 76,880 of NW_021833009.1, forward strand.
TTTGTGTTTTTGTCGTTATGGATATATTTGAGAGTATTTATTGGCGTTATTAATTAATCAGGTGGGTAATTGGAGGGAATAATTAATCAGTTGGACTGTTTGCCTGTTGCTAATTAAATACATTTTATTTCAATATTAGACTTTATTTTTTATTATTTAACAAAAAATAAACACAAAATGAGAAATTAACTAATCCAATGGTCTTTGGAAATTTTTTTCGAATAACTTTTCTGATTATTTTATTTTGACAATGCGATATCTTTGTCGACATTCATACTCAATCTTGTTTACTCCTCCGTGTGAATATTCCTGTAGAGATTTAGCTGCATTCTCCATTTCAGTTTCGTTGTACAAAGTAATGACGAGCTTCGGGTCGTGTAACTTTCATTGATTATTATTTGTTTAATTTTGAGGGGGTAAATTTGCAGTCTTCATATTATAGAAGAATAGATAGGGAGATGAGAAGACTTTAAATAATGGTTAATTATCATTTGTTGACTGTCAATAATTGACCTAAGTTAACTTTAAGAGTATTTTTTTTTGACAATCATTGACATTGATGGATAGCTCGCAGCGCTCGAATACTATCAACGCTTATGACATATAATATTTCCATCTCATGAAATAATTTTCAAATATAATTAGTCAGTGTAAACTAATATTATAGGTGTTTAATGAGGGAAATGAATGTTAATTAGGCTATTAAAATCTTACCACGAACAAGTTGAAAAAGATGATAATTATGAAAAGATTTTGAAGAAAAAATTTACCATCATTAAAATCTAAACATAGTAACAATATTAAATGGTTTTTGGGCTTTACGAGTCTAGTCCTAAGTTTTTAGGACATTTGAACTAACAGATTGCATAAACACTACTTTTTAAGTTTTTTATATTAGTTTATATGCAGAAGTGAGATTTATATTCAATCCTCTCTTGCGATTTAGTCAGCTAGCGATGCAGAGGGGAAGGAGCTGTATGGAGTGTTTCCTTTGGTTCACTTCAAGGGGTCAGCACTTAATTAGGTAATTAAATGATTGATTAGTTTATTTGTATTTAATGTTAATAACTAAATCAATTCCTGAACATTATTCCAATCAATTGTTTTAGGAAAACCAACGGATCTTTTTGATCTCAAACAACCTAATTATTAAAATATATTTGATTACATTCTACGAAGATGCAGAAGAAAATCACTAACAATATGATTAATCCCACATACATGTACAAAACTAAAATTTCATTAAATTAAATAAACATTTTTTTGTTCATTATTAAATTCAACTTCAATTTCTTTTGGTTTTAACCATATTACTTTTATAAAATCAGTCTCATTAAACACTTCGTTTGACTCCTTCACATAACTATCTATGTAGTATATTTCTTGATGTTTATATGGTAGCTCAATAAACACAGTTAATGATATAACTTTCGATTTTAAATTCTCTAACACGATCGTTAAAGAATCTAAAAATAAAATAAAACATCCAACTGTTTTCGGTGTGTCCGCATAGATTGTATTCGTCGATACACACAGTGGCGGATCTAAAATTATTTGTTTTTGTTATTAAATTAAATTTTAAGAAATATTTGTGATAATAAGTAGTTTTGACTTCTGATAAAACGTGATCGAAATCTATTTTCAATATCGTATCATATACCAAAAATATTTTTTTATATGTGTTTCTAGCCAATATCTGAATGAATACTCAACATGGTCTATATTGTATTCAATGTTTGGTTTTAAGTTTCCATGACCACTACGATTTCTCAACTATTAATTATAGATCAAAAAGTTAACTATTTCTATAGTCTCTCTCGTGCTAATTGAATCAGGTTTTTGTCTGGTAAAAATAACAGAATCCGATTCATTAATTGGTTTTCTAAATACAGCCTTTGGCAAATCTATATTAGATTTTTAAAATCTCAAACCATAAAACCAAATTTGAAATATTCTATTTTCTATCCAGATTTTAAATCCAACAGCACCTTTCGTGTTATATGCTCTGTTTACATCTAAAAATAAAATTGTTTTTAAAAATCCTTGCCCCATAAATCAAAGGATTCAGGATCATCAATAAGTGTTCCGTTTGACAAAAAAATTAAATTTAACACATTTTCATTTAAGCGTATTACAGTTGCAAACAATAATAGTAATGCAAACATTTCAAAGCGTTCAGGATAGCTACATTTTATAATTATTTATGGATTTTAATAACGTTTTCCTTCCTTGAAGCTCTATAAATGCTAATTTAAGAATAATGCATATTTTGGTAACTTTTAGTTAACAGTTTTGAATAATAATAATTTATTTATTAAAGCTGACAAAATATTCCGCACTTTTGGATGAGTTTTTCGTGATCCGATAGCGGTGGAGACGTCGGGTGCTCTCGGTCCAATGAGAGAAAACTTCCTCTTCAATCTCGGGGTCAAAATCTTCATGGGCAATCACGATCTTCGGGAGGTGGACTGGCTTTTCCAGCGGTTCTCGATCGCCGTTATCCGGCGGAACAGTTTGGCAATTCGTCATGCCGCTGGCCCTTCCATCGATTATTTAAAAAAATTTATTTATTGTTTAGTAATTTTTAAATTTTATAAAATCTAAAATTATAGTCTAGTATAGTAGTTTCTGATTAGAGTGAGAAGCCCGCCCCCTCCTTTCCCTTTCCGGTCCAGCCTGATAGCCTTGTATCCCGGGAATGAAGGGGTGTGGTCATTCGGCGACAGTTTGGTTTCTTGGAGCATGGCCACGTTGATTCTCTGGTTAGTCAAGAGATTTCGGAGATCTCTGATCTTCCCTTTGATACCGTTGATGTTTAGCTGAGAGCCGTGAAGTGCTTTCTACGTCTTCGGGCTGCGGATGTCCTCCGGGAGGAGTGAGACTTAGGTAGGGTGCATCGTCCTGGGACGAAGATGTCACCAGGGGTACAAGTTTTGATGGTTCTTTTCCGGTGGGTATTAGGTACCCCCTGAGCGTTTCCAAATACGTCTGAATTGCAAGATTCAAGCGAGTTGGTGAACCACATAACGCCACGTTGTTTAATCTTTAATCGAGTTTTTAGTTTAAAATCATATATCCGAAGTTTAAAACGTAAAATAAAATTAATTATTTTGTCATTTATTTGATTCTTTTCATGTGAACTATCTTTGTATCTCCATTCGAAAATTCTACATTAACGCGGTTATTAGGTAAGATTGATTTGATCGTGACAGTATCACAACAAGCACTTTCAAATTTTTTCAAACCCTAACCTTTACCCTAGCCCTAACCTTTGCCCTAACCTTTACCATAACCCTAACCCTGACATTAAACAGCATGCGTAATTTATTGTTTTTTAATTTTAATGGTTAAGCATTGAAAAAATAAAAATCCATAATAAAGTAAATATATTTCAATCATCTAAATATTTTTAATTGAAATTTTAAAAATTTAGAGCAATGGTAACGCGTCAGGCATGGAACGCATGGGGCATGTGACATAATGAGTTATGGAGTCCCCTCAAGATGAGAAAAATTTCCAAAAACTAGGATCAATAATTACTTAATTTCTTATTATTTTCGGTTTTGGATTTAGTTAATAAAGTTTTTAATTTATTTGTTGTCTAACCAATGAGTTATTCGCAATAAAATATTAGCTTTAATTAGAATGCTTTCACTTGTCCTACTTTTTGTTGACTTAGTGGTCCAAAGTGATTGTAACTTAACACAAGGGTTTTTGAAAAATTGCTTATTTGAATCAGACCTTTGCGCAACTGTGAATTCAATGGAGCAAATGCTGCAGGACATAACACAATAATTGTAATTTCTAGCAACGTTGTATTTCCAAAGGGAGAAATATTCTCGAATTTAACAAACTTGGAGACATTGTAATCAACATTTTATTAATACTACACCTTTTGGTATCAAATATCCGAACTGAGATGTCAAACGTCATTACTGTGGTTTCTAATATCCGAACTGAGATGTCAAAGGTCATTACTGTGGTTTCTAATATCCGAACTGAGATGTCAAAGGTCATTACTGTGGTTTCTAATATCCGAACTGAGATGTCAAAGGTCATTACTGTGGTTTCTAATATCCGAACTAAGATGTCAAAGGTCATTACTGTGGTTTCTAATATCCAAACTGAGATGTCAAAGGTCATTACTCTGTGGTTTCTAATATCCGAACTGAGATGTCAAAGGTCATTACTGGTGGTTTCTAATATCCGAACTGAGATGTCAAAGGTCATTACTGTGGTTTCTAATATCCGAACTGAGATGTCAAAGGTCAAAATTACGTATCTAAAAAAATATAAATGGATTTTTGTTCGTCGTTCGAAATGAATACTTTTGCTAAAACTATGAATACTTCTTCTCGTGTTAGTAAACAATATAAAAACAATTTGGAAGCCAAAATGAGAATTATTTCTGCTTATGAAAATGAAGATGCAGATTGGCATATTGTGGCGGAATCGAATGGAGTTAAGCGAAATACAGCTTATAAATGGATACGAAATGCTTCACAACCTAATAAAAAACGTGGAGGATTCAGATGGTCAAAAATCACAGACAATGAATATCGAGAATGATAAACTATTGAGGAAAATCCTGTCATCACTCTAAGCGAAATTTGTGCGAGACTACTTAATGAAACTGGAATTTCTATCCATTATTCGACAGCTGCTAAATATTTACATGGAAAATTATATACAGTTAAAAAAGTATTTTTATATTGGTAAAGGCAAGGTTATAACTGAAACCAATTTAATGAATTCAGAAGCAAACAAGACGAAAAGGAAAGATATGTCGAAAAAAATAAATAGAAAAAGTCGAGACAAAAATATAATTTATATGGACGAAACTAATGTAAACCTTATTTTAAGAAGAACTCAAGTATACTTTATTAATGTTGATTTTCGAAGGGACGTTCGTTAAAAGGGAAAAGAAAAATGCTGGAGCGTGCTTAAGAGTGAACTAAAAAGAAAAATGGCGACCACTGATTTTTTAATTTCAGAAAATGGACTTACCCAAAAGAACCAGGCTAGAATTTTAGAAAATTGCATAGACACTTGTATTTCTGCATAACACCAAGAATTTGCTCACTAACATGCAATCATGTGCAGAAACATTTCCAAGTATTATCGAGATGAACGATTTAATCCCCGATGACAATATTTAGCAACTTAACTTGATTTCATTAATAAATATTATTTTATCACTATTGTGCAGAAAAATAGGAACGGACATTTGACATCACAGTTCGATATTAGAAACACACAATAATGACGTTTGACATCTCGGTTCGGATATTAGAAAACACAATAATGACGTTTGACATCTCGGTTCGGATATTAGAAAACACAATAATGGACGTTTGACATCTCGGTTCGGATATTAGAAACCGCAGTAATGACCTTTGACATCTCAGTTCGGATATTAGAAAACGCAGTAATGACCTTTGACATCTCAGTTCGGATATTAGAAACCACAGTAATGACCTTTGACATCTCAGTTCGGATATTAGAAACCACAATAATGACGTCTCTGACATCTCAGTTCGGATATTTGACATCCTAGTTCGGATATTCGATACCAAAAAGGTGTAGTTCTTGTAATGGAACTCGCTAAAGAGAATACTAAACAACTCATTTGACGGTTGAGATACCTAGACTTTATGTACATTCAAATATTTTGAATCATTAGATCATTGTCTGATTGTAGTGACCTTCGTTACGTGAACGTAGATGCCTTTGCACGTCTAGTCAGATTAACAACTCTGTACAAATCTTATTCTAACATTAAAGTTACATGCCACTAGATACCATTTTCCAGAGGCCAAAAATCAGTCGTTCCCTCTACATGAGGTATTTTAACTTACTGACTTTGTAGTATTAATGCAAGGCACAAAATGTGCATATTCACAAATGGGTCCCAACCCATAATGTATACTTATATATTCAAATATAAGGATTACGAAAGTGTCATATCAGCTAGATATCAAATTAACTGATAAAAGTGTATTCATGGATCCATATTCAACTCCAGACGCAACACTAAGCACTGAGGAAGCCTACGGTGTGTTATTTTACTCACAATAGATTGCAACCTCTGCCGATATCCCGGATCAAGCAATCTTCTATGCTGGAAGGATTGCTTTTGACCTACATTTCGGATGTTACTAATTGACTAACCTAATTATTTGCTTTAATATTTCCTTGTTCCTCTTTTGCGACACCACTTGCCAAAAATTCTTTTTTAGATGCTATTCATGGATTAGCACAGCTTGGATGGATGTGAAATAAAACACAATCTTCCCCTGCTTTAATAAGTGTGGCATTCCTGTAAAAATGTAATTTAAACGACAATCATGCAAACAATTTAGTGTTCATATCCCTCATGAATAAACTAGTCGATAATCACGTGACAGAAGAAGAATTTGTCAACTTGGACTTTTAACTACCCACTTAAAATCTCAAAGAATAGGAATCATCCCTCGTTGGCCAATACAAACAGTCTCAGCTTCTGAAGATAATGACGATGACTCAGATAAGCAAACATTGTCAGACGAAATAACTCTGAGGGCTGCCAGAACTCCGCCCTCGCTAAGTTTAGAATGGATCATTTAGCGTAAACGGAGTTGTTGGGCTTCTGGACTTTCATGTTTGTGACATTAAGACTGTTTGTGCAACTTTGATGATTGGAGTGGGGCGAGTATGGGAAGTATTCCCGAGCCATAAAGGAGCGAATGTTTTTCTTCATACGGGTGGCTAGAGATTTTCGGACTGTGCCCAGGCATGAAGAACAATTCCAAGTGGAAATAGCGGTTTCAAACACCCAATTTTGGAAAATTCTAATCTTGCAAATAATCAGCAAGTTTTCAACAAACTCAGTCTACCCATTTTCATCTTGACGTGAGGAGAGTGAGAAAAGTTGAAGATAATTGGCAAATGCATAGATATTAGCTCAAATAGACAGTTAGAAAGAAATGACGACTCTCCCGACTTTAGATCTGAATTTCTGTGGCTTTTCTAAAATGTTCTGTGGCTTTCAAAAAGGACCACTTGTTTTCCTTTTGGCATGCCTGACCTAGATGATATTCTATGCAAAACAGGAAAAAAATGTCTTGAAATTATGGTCTGCGAAAATTGTCGGGATACACCTGAAGGGAATTATGAGCAACTTTTTATTCGCTTATTAAATGACCCCAAACATTAATGCATTTTCAATATCATAAACACAATTTTATTGATAGCAAGCCATAAAAATCTGCCGTTAAACTATATTTTAAAAGCTGAAACTGCTATGGTTTATTTATTTAACCCCATTCCCCCCTGAAATTTGTAGAAATGCGGCACGTAAAAAACCGACAGACCTCTTAGGGTCACACTATAAGTTAAGGATGGAGTTAATCTTATATGATCTTTTTATAGCGGTGAGTTTTTGCAATCCAGGACAGCATGCGTTACCGCATGTCAAATTTGACAGAACGGATCAAAGTCCTTATCCAGTTTGTTTTGATAGTCGAGGAGTAAAGGATAATGGCCACAGCGAAATCTTGCGAGTTCGACCTGATCTTTGCGGCTGAGATCCTTTGGGGGGATTGTTGAGGATACTGTTTGCAAATAGTGCGTTTAAGGAGGATTTTGTTATTAGTTCTTTTATTTCCGATGGTTTTTTGATAGAGAATGACTTTAGGGTGCAGCAGTAGTGGAGTTCTGGTGTGTTTTTGATTGTTGTCTCTAAAGGAGTTTTTTGATAGCAGAGGTGCTCATGATTGATTTGAAATGTTGGGAAAATATATTGTTTTTATAGGAGTATTAGGCATTTATTTTGCATTTGTGAGTCAGGTTTTCAATGTGTTAGCAAAATGATAAGAAGGTATAGTACGTTATCCCAAGAATTTTGACTGTTTTGGTGTTGAGAATTTTAATATTGTTAATTTTGATTATCGGAGTGAAATTGTGTTCTCGTGTATTACTTGTTAGAAGAGTGGCTGATGATTTAGTTGGTTATAGGGATAGCCCGTTTAGAATAATCCACTATCAATTAATGGTCTTTGTTAGATGATGTAATCGCAATATCATCTGCGTATAGGAACAGAAATACATTTTCAAGTGGTGTAGGAATATCACTTAGGTATGTGTTGAAAAGTGTGGGGGATTGGACATAGTCCTAAGGTACTAGCCCGGACGGATGTAATGTTAATTAATAGGGAACAGAGGAAATGATTTTCACTTATTTTTCTTTATTTTTTGCGTGAGTCGCTTATAGACAAATCCGGAAGGGGTAATAGTTGTTATAGTCGGATGTATCATCAAAAAGAATGGTATTAGAACTAAAGAATACTTGACTTCCAATAAGATTTCGAGCATAATTGTCCTCACGGCTAACATTAGTCACGAGGATATGACCTAATTGCTTTGATCTAGTCTCTAGTCATGGCTACAATGTCAGTCATCAACCCCCCGGAGTCTGTCAGGTCGATTCATGTCACTTTGAGGTGCCATCTTTATTTTACTAATAGAGATAAGTCTATATTAAAAATTCGTCAATATATAAAAATGAATATTTGGCGAGATAATCATTAACTGTGGGATCAATTCAGATAATCATCAACTTCGGCGATTATAAGTCAGCCGTTGGAGTTTCAGTTTTCTAGAGTTTTTTTTCACGTATCCGATCATATAAGTTTATATTATTTGTAATACTTTTGGGATAAATTTTTTTTTTTTTTTTTTTTTTTTTTTTTTGTGATAATCAAAGGATTGAAAAGAAAATGGAACAAGAAGTCAGCTACTAGCCGCAGAGAGAATAGAGAAACTGTTCCCCCTGAGTACGGCTATTGAGACGCGCTCAAAAAGCCGATTGACCTCACGGGGGTCGTTTCTAATCCTCCGAGGTGACGGCCTCTCTCGGTGAGAAAACGTAGCGTGGCTGTGCCGAATGTGCCTGATGTTCGACTGAAACAGGCACAAAGAGGAATCTGTCGGCGAGCGAGGCGTACTTGTCTTTCTTCTTCGGGTCTCTGCCCTCCTCGCCGCTGTGCCAGCTTCGATCGCGGACGCGGATAAATTGTCCATTAACAATATCGAAATTATTATTTGGCAGAACAGAGGGGGCTAAATTTGAGAGTAACGAATGCACAATAGACTACGCATATTCGACTCTTAGTGTAATAAAATTTGGGAAAGATGAAATAGAGGTTAAAAACTATTTAAAAAAAAATTATTTATTGTTTAGTAATTTTTAAATTACTAATATTTTAGTAGTATTTTTTTATAAATAGCTTCTAAATTTCGATATTTTACTTAAAATATTACAAATTGTATTTAATAAAAAAACATGCCGTTTTCTACTTAGAAAAACAAATAACGACAAAATTAAAACATTTTAAAATTAAAACAAAATTTAAAAGTCCAGATAAAATTTTTTTATAAAAGAATGGAAATTGTTAAAAAATCTAACTATTATGTACTGGCTCGCAGGATTGAAAGACAATTCCCGCGTAAAACATCCAGCGAGATCCTCTGAATAAGGAATATAAATTCCCTGGGATCTCTGGAGCGGTAGGTGCACAGGCGGCCAAGTTTCTTAAGATGAGCAAGCGTCTTGGCCCCAAAAACACAGGAAGTCTCGACGGCAATTAAAAAAATTAGTTTTTAATTAGTCCGTCTGCTTTCAAACGCCGACTTTGTCGACGCATAAAGTCAGACAAAGGAAAACCTTAATCTTGGTAATAAACAAATGTAATAATAAGAGGGGAAAACGCGAATTGAAAACGAGTTACCTCGCAAGGTTGCTATAAATATTCTCTGGTACGGTCAGCTGGTTTCTCGGTGGTTAAAGGTCTTCTTCCCGATCAGTTTCCCAATTATAAACAAAATCCTCTTCCCAGCCAATTAAGAATCTTATTCAAAATTGTGACAAACAAGATAAAGATCATTCACAGTTAATGGCTACCCTCTAAATATCTGCCATTTTGAATGTTTCTTTTTAGAAATTAGTTCAAGCTAGGCTCAAATATCATGTTATTATGTGTCTGAACAAAATGATGCCTAAAACTGCGCAAATTTTCTAAAAAAGATATACACCATTCCCCCCCTCGTCATCACCTCATGGAATTTGTTAGAACGTCAATAATAGCGATAGCATGAGAATTATCTTTTATTAATGTAACCTTATAAAATTAATTAATCTCCGAAATGAATTAAAAACTCACTTTTTTCTATAAAAATAACTTATTTAAATCTACGGAAACTGCTATTTAATACGCAGTAGAGCGTCATCGAGCTGATCCTCGGACTCTCGACTATTCTTTGAGTTACTTTTTTTGATCTCACATTTAAAAAATTTTATAAATTTTTAGAATATTTGAAATATTTTTTGAATTCTAAATTGAAAAATCATAAATTTTGTTTTTTAAGTTTTTCTGTATTTTTGAACATATATATATTTTTGTATTTTTGAACTATTTAAATGTATTTATGTATTTTTGCACTTTTATAAACTAATTCGTCGATAACTTTTTTTTAAATTTGTTTATAAATATATTGATAAAGAAATGTTAAATTTAGTTTTATTTGTAATTTTTACTTATTTTGAATTGGATAACCATATTTAATTTAAATCAAATAAATTTAAAGTTATTTAGATCAAAATGCTTTTTACTTTTCTTGCAAAATTATTGAGTTTCTTTTTCTCACCAAATTTTGACTATCAAATTCAGAGATTAGACAAGAGTTTTTTTTCAATAGGATACAGCCATATTGCAAAAGTGCCGATTTGGACGGGTCATAAATTAACACCACAGCATGCTACTGGTTTAATATAATTAAATCATTTTGAGGTCCTGCTCAACGATCAAGATGCAAGTTTAAAGTGGATGAAGACGTTCCGCCTCATTTTCAATCAAAAAATGTAGATTATGATCATTCAGGATATGACAGAGGGCATGCAGCCCCCGCTGCTGATTTTAAATTTGATCAAGTTAATTAAAATGCCTGATTTTTGATTAGCAAGCAATGTGTGATACCTTCTATTATTCAAATATGATGCCCCAGGTGCCAAGATTTAATAGGAGACGATGGAAAGCATTAGAAAAAATTATTAGGGATTATGTACTAGCTACTAATAAAGAACTGTATGTGATTACTGGTTCTTATTTTGATCATCAAAATCCAATACCGGTGATTTAATATTATTTAATCATATTTTAGAAAATTAAGTCTAATGTCTGGATCCCGACTAGTTGTTATAAATTAGTGTTTACAACCGACTTTTCACATTATGCTATATTTATGCTTAAAAATACCGATCCGAATGCAATATTAAAACTTGAAAATTATAAAGTAAATTTATTTTTAAAAAATATCGTTAGTATGATTTAGCTAATTTTGAAACATATGATTATTTTCCTACCTTTTCTCGAAATAAACTACAAAATGGGAAAGACCTGTGCTTGCTCATTGATTGCGAAAATAACTTGCTTTAATTTGATCTTTCGATTCTTTAATCCACAAACCATTCGGCTTCTTCATTTTAAATAATTTTCATGATTTTATTAAAAATCTATGCACTTACCGTGGATCTATTTTATAAACACTAAATCTAAATCTACAGTACCGCTCAAATGTTTCGGACCACCCTATTTTTCTCAATTTCCAAGTCAATCCTAAATTATTTTTATACGGTTCTTTAGAGAAACTTATTAGATAAGCTTAAATACATTTATTCTATTCTAAAATTTTCTTTAAATATTTTTGTTTGGCGCCAATTGAATATAATTGATTTTTGACTCGATCATATGTTCCGGACCAGTTGCAATCATATGTTTCGAACCAGTTAAATCTCTTTAAATTTAAATAATTTTTGATTCAATTAAAAACAAAAGACTAATAAATAACAAATGCCGCGTGTTTCACACTGGTTGATCGGGTCGCTATCATCACTTTTTTTAAAGATGGAGCTTCACAAAGAGAAATTGCCGAAAAATTAAAAATATCCAAAACTGCTGTTCAAAGAACAATTTCCAGATATTCATCCGTTGGACTATATTCCGACAGACCCAAATCTGGTCGACCGAGATTGTTATCCCCAAGATCTGAACGCAAATTAGTGAGAATTTCGAAAGCAGACCCCACAAAAACGGCAAATCAAATTAAATTTGATATGAAATTAAATTCTATTGTAAGCACAAATACAATTAAAAGATGCCTACAAAGAAATAATTTGAATGGGCGAAAGCAATGCCCAAAACCAAGTCTTTCCATATGCCATAAAAAGGCTAGAAAAAATTGGTGCATTGAGAAATTAACTTGGAGCCAAAATGATTGGGGTAAAATTATTTTTAGTGATGAATGCAAAATAAATTTGCATTCAAACACAAAAAATTATTTAGAAGGCCACCAAACTCTAGATTTGACTCAAAATATTGTTTAAAAACACGAAAATTTTCTCCTAGCATTATGGTCTGTGGGAGCTATTGCTGCAAATGGATGGAGAAACATTGTCTTATGCATTAAAAATGTTGATTCCGAGTAGTATCATAGAGAATTATAAATGTTGGACTCGAAAATTTTTATGATGAGACCATGTATCTCCAGCAAGACGGCGCTCCTTCCCATCGGTCCATGTCGACAATGAATTTTTTTCAAAGGAAACAAATAAAAATCTTAGAAACTTGGCCGAGCCAGTCACCCGAACTGAATATTATTGAAAATATGTGGTCGGTACTAAAACAAAAACTTTATGATCTGGAACAAAAGATCTTCCAGAGCTCTGGAATTTGACCAAAAAAATTTGGTACGAGATTGATAATTCGTACATTGAAAAATTATACAATTCACTTCCAGAGCGAATAAATGCTGTTATAACGAACAACGGAGGAATATTAATTATTATTAACTTTTTATAAGTTTAAAAATTTTCGGTTTTTTTTAAACTGGTCCGGAACATATGATCGAGTATAAAATCGATAATTTTAAAATTGCGCCAAACATGAATATCTGTCCAAGTTTTTAAAATAGAATAAATGTGTTTAAGCTTATCTAATAAGTTTCTCTAAAGAACCGTATAAAAATAATTTAGGATTGACTTGGAAATTGAGAAAAATAGGGTGGTCCGAAACATTTGAGCGGTACTGTATTAAATCTAGTAAATCAATTTAATAAACACTATTTTCAGTCAATAGGAAAAATGTAGTCATTAGGTTTTAACTCAAATTTGGTTCCGCCAATGTCTAAAGCCAACAAAGGGTAACCTTCAATAGAACAACAGAACAAAAGAACTGCCAAAAATGACCACATTGTATCCACCCATTTTCGAATCATTATAGCTCCTAGCGCATTGAATATCGACTACAAGTCCTTTTCAAGACCGAGCAAAGAAGTAGTGCTCGTATTGACAATGGCCTAGACGTTGTTTAAGTCAGACTTCCAACAGAAACACTACTATGTAACAGTCAAATAAGACCTGTTGATTTTAAACTGCTAATAGTACTAGTAACTGACATCCACGTAAGTAATTCTTCCTTTATAATGCTGAGAATCGAGGAATTCAGTTCTCCTCCCAAGGAGGCAGCGGGATCTCTGCCAGTTAAAAAAAACTTATTCAACTTTGCAAGATAGAATGCAAAAAGAGGCAACCTATCAGTCTTTCTGTTTCATTCGTTGTATTGGCGGAGCTACTTATTTTACTGCCATTGAAGGCCAGTCTGAAAACTCCGTCGAATTTCATATAAGAATAGGACAGAGGCATTTGTGTCATCTCTCCAAAAACATGTTCGTCTAACGTTAGATTTCCGATGGTCAGAGTAGTTCTTTTATTGATTATAAAAATTCAGATTTTAAGACTTAATCTACAAATTTGAAAAAATCTTGAGACTAACTTTAAAAAAATCAGTTGATTCATTACATATCCGTGGTTTGTAAATTTTAGTACATTTACTGAGGGATGGGTTGATCCAGCTGGAGTCTATTTGCCAATTTGATGGCATATCGTCTCGTCTTTTCGAGCTTAGCAATAATGCCATCCCTCTCAGCAGTAGGGTACCATCCCTCGAACCCGTAGGTAAGCAATGGTTAGATGCACGTTTTATAAACATATAAAAAATGTTTCCGGACAAAGGTGGAAGTGAATTATGCTCCTGAGAATTCGACCGCATTTCCTTCTCTTCGAATCGATAGAATCCAAAAATTTTTCTCTTGATGCTGTTCGGTGGATTGGTACAGCTTGGATTGATGTGAAATTCAACACAATCTCCCTCTGCTTTAATAAGTGTGGCATTCCAGTCAAATATGATATAAACGACAATCCCTAAAAAAATTTACAGTTCGTGCCTCTCGTGAATAGAATAGTCGATAATTCAATGACAAGAAGAATCTGTCAACTTAAACTTGGAACTATCTACTAAAAATCCCAAAGAATGAGAATTATCCTTAGCTGAGCAATACCGAACTGTCTCAGGTTCTGAAAAGCAAACCAAGCCAAAAATATAGAGAAACTAACACACACAAATGATCAACAAATGAAAGACCAAATCTGTCACTTTGCTTGCGGTTAAGAGCCTGAAGTATTCGAGCCCGTCAATAGAGCGATTGGTGAATAGGGACTAAATACGAGACAATTGTTATTGACAGATTTTTATTAATTTCACAGTTTCACTTTTTCGTTATAAGTAAATTTAATAACTTGTACAATATAACGTCCTTCCATCTATACCGGACAATTCTGTCGGTTTCGAGAGGAATCGGTTTAGAGGAGTTACACTGCACAATAAAACTAGTCTATACTGCCCCTGAACATACCGGATCACGCCATATACCGGCCATTTTCTCTGGTTCAAAAATTTCCAGACTTGAACAAATTTGCTACAAGCACACCCGGAGGTCATCTTCAATTAGAAACAACCTGTTTCACCTCATGGACCATTCATTCCCCCCTTGTCATCACCTCATGGAATTTGTTAGAACGTCAATAATAGCGATAGCATGAAAATTGTCTTTTATTAATGTAACCTTATAAAATTAATAAATTTCCTAAATGAATTAAAAATTCACTTTTTGCTATGAAAATGAATTATTTGAGTTATTTTTTTTGATCTCACATTTAAAAAATTTTATAAATTTTTAGAATATTTGAAATATTTTTTGAATTCTAAATTGAAAAATCATAAATTTTGTTTTTCAAGTCTTTCTGTATTTTTGAACATATATATATTTTTGTATTTTTGAAATATTTGAATGTATTTATGTATTTTTGCACTTTTATAAAGTAATTTGTCGATAACTTTTTTTTGAATTTGTTTATAAATATATTGATAAAAAAATGTTAAATTTAGTTTTATTTCTAATTTTTACTTATTTTGAATTGGATAACCATATTTGATTTAAATCAAATAAATTTAAAGTTATTTAGATCAAAATGATTCTTATTCTTCTTGCAAAATACTTGTGTCTCTTTTCTTCAAAAAATTTTGACTATCAAATTCAGAGATTAGGCAAAAGTTTTTTTTCAATAGGATACAGCCATGTTGCAAAAGTGCCGATTTGGACGGTTTATAAATTAAAACCACGACATGCTATTGGTTTAATATAATTAAATCATTTTGAGGTTCTGCTAAACGATCAAAATGCATTTTTAAAGTGGATGAAAACGTTCCAATTCAGTTTCAATCAAAAAATGTAGATTATGGTCATTCAGGATATGACAGAGGGCATGCAGTTCCTGCTGCTGATTTTAAATTTAATCAAGTTAATTAAAATGCCTGATTTTTGATTAGCAAGCAATGTGTGATACCTTCTATTATTCAAATATGATGCCCCAGGTGCCAAGATTTAATAGAAAACAATGGAAAGCATTAGAAAAAATTATTAGGGATTATGTACTAGCTACTAAAAAAGAACTGTATGTAATTACTGGTTCTTATTTTGATCATCAAAATCCAATACCGGTGATTTAATATTATTTAATCATATTTTAGAAAATTAATAATAATGTCTGGATCCCGACTAGTTGTTATAAATTAGTGTTTACAACCGACTTCTCACATTATGCTATATTTATGCTTGAAAATACTAATCCGAATGCATTATTGAAACTTAAAAATTATAAAGTAAATTTATTTTTAAAAAATATCGTTAGTACGATTTAGCTAATTTTGAAACATATGATTATTTTCCTACTTTCTCTCGAAATAAACTACAAAATGGGACAGACCTGTGCTTGCTCATTGACTGCGATAATAACTTGCTTTAAATTGATCTTTCGATTCGTTAATCCACTAACCAATCGGCTTCTTCATTTTAAATAATTTTCATAATTTTATTAAAAATCTATAAAATGCGTTTCTAAATTAACAAATTAAGAAATACTTTCATATAAGAATAGAACAGGAACATTTGTATTATCTCTCCAAACATATGTTTGTCTAACATTAGGTTTCCGATGGTCAGAGTGTTTTAGTAAGGAATCCCCATTCCCTACGCCATAATCGATTGAAATTCTTCATCCGTTAATTATGTAACTCGAGGACGGACTTGACACGTATGTATTGTGGTCTATTTTTAAATAAATGATATTATTCAGAAACTTTTTTCGTCCTGATGGAACCCAAAGATTGGAAAAACCAGTATCGAAAAGCACATTAATTATTTGTGGAGGCGCCCCAATAGATATTTCTCAATAATATGGAATCTCTTATTAATGTTTGAAAATATAAATTATAATAGTCTTTAATAGAATAGTGGGATTGTTATCTAAAGATTCAAGGTTTATTGTCTCGTCAAATAGCCGTTTCATTCCGGATGGTATTAGATCATTTAGTCTAGCATATTGTTTGTTAGCATTCATCCTCTTTAGTTTAGTTCTATGATCCAACTCATTCATTATATGTTTAAATGAAAATCCCTGACTAATTAGTAGTAATGGTAAAAGTATAATCATTAGAAAAAATAAAATATTTTTTCTAATCTATTTTTGTTCACAAATAGTTATTAATATAACTATTATCAAGGTTTTCCGAAATAAAAATTATTGTTTTTAATATAAAATAAAATGTCACGGGTTGGATAATGCCCTTCAACGCGTGAAAATTTGTTAATTTTTGAAAACAAAGAGATGGTTTTCATAAAATACAAAAACCAGAGGTTGCGCTTTTTGGCCGAAGAAGAAAAGGAACTTAAACTAAAATTACTGAGTGATCTCGAAATGCGTTCAGTGTCAGGTGCGTATTTATTGAATTATTGGTCCGTATTTAGTCAAAAAAGATGATGGCGACTAAGCCAACAAGTACTCCTATTATTGCAAGAGGGTCTAAATATCGCTATATTGCAGATTCAGTGGATTTAAGAAAGTATACCAGCCTTAATAGTGATAATGGATGAGTATTCATTTCTGAATAAATTGTAGTTGGTTGTGGTTATAAATTCACTTTCAAAATTCGCAGCCATAAAACTTGCCAAACGGAAATTCGCGAAGGAAATTACGAGAAACTTAAGGAAATTTTTTTTATGATTGGTCCCCCGTTCATTTTACAGACAGATAATGGAAAAGAATTTAAGAACAAATTTATGGAATCTATGTGTAATGATTTAAAAATAATACACATAAGCGGACGTCCTAAATCACCATGGATTCAGGGGCAAGTAGAGAGGCAAATTATTTGTAAATTTATCTTTAGATTAAACTTCGGGTCCCGATTTACCTCATAGGCTATCGCTACAATTTCATCTTTGATATACCGGATCTACTCTAATCCGAATACCGGCCGTATTTTGTGTTCCCTGCTTGAATTTTTTAATCATAAATCCCCCTTCTGACATCAATCTTTGATCTAATTCAATTAATCATCTTTAACCTTGAATTGCAAAAAACCGACAATCCCTAAAAAATTTACTGTTCGTGCTTCTCGTGAATAGAATAATCGATAATTCAAGAAGAATCTGTCAACTTGGACTTGGAACTACCTACTAAAAATCCCAAAGAATGGGAATTATCCTTAGCTGAGCAATACCGAACAATCTCAAGTTCTGATAAACAAACCAAGCCAAAAATATAGAGAAATTAACACGCAAAAATGATCAACAAATGAAAGACCAAATCTGCCACTTTGTTTGTGGTCAAGAGCCTGCATTACTCGATCCCGTCAATAGACCGATCAATCTGAACAATAAAGCGATTGCTGAATCGGGGCTAAATACGAGACAATTCTTATTGACAGATTTCTATTAATTTTACTGTTTCACTTTTTCATTATAAGTAAATTTAATAACTTAACGTCCTTCCATCTATACCGGACAATTCTGTCGGTCTCGAGAAGAATCGGTTTAAAGGAGTTAATAATTATTAATGCTCTCCTCAAATTCTTATAGATAAGATATAAATCAATCACTAACGAATATGGCACTTTGAGTCTCCTGGGATTTCAACATGTTCTTTTTTACTTTGGCATGTTTATAGTGATTACTATTTTTGATAGCTTTTATAACTTTTATAATGAAATTGTGTATTTTTTAACCCATTTTCTATTAATTATTTTCATGAATTTCAAATAAATATTATCAAAACTGCACTTTAATTGAAAAATTTAAAATTTTATGTAAAAAAGTAGTGGGACTATCAAAGAAATATGGATTTTTTTCTACAATAAGATATGAATGATTATCTTTTTGTAGTTTGCTTTTTCTTTGAAATGATTGATTAGCCGCAATTTCAATAAAATTGATTAATTTTTTTTATTTTAAGGAAATTGGATTTACTGAAAAAAGAAATCGGTCAAGTGTTGAAAGCTTCATGGACGGGAAGCCGACGCGATCGAGAAAGAATTAGAGCGTACTATCGCGAGGGATATCCGCTCGAAAAACCATCTTGATTCGCGGGCGTCGCCTGTGAGAGCAGACATGCGGGACCCGATCTCCTGAACGAAGCTGATTGCCCTACCGCCCAATTAGTATAAATACACTTTCATTAAACTCTGCACGAATTAAATATGCAAAATATCTTTTAAATAAAAAATGAATTCACTAATAATATTTTATGTCACCGGCCGTAGGATGGACGGCGCCGTTGAATTGAAATAAATGAGATTTTGAAAGTGACCAACGAACGGCGCCGTCCATCCTACGGCCGGTGACATTTAATATTAATTTCGAGGAGAATTATTAAATTTAGTCAAAATATGCAATTTGATTTTATAGCAATTATTCAACCTAAACAGAATAAGATTTCCGATATTTTTTGACGAATAAATCTGTAGGGCTATTTCTTAATGTCTTGTTTTTCATTGGAATTGATGTTATGTGGAACAATCATTTAACACTAGAAAAAATGTAGAAACAACATTTATTCATGCAATGCAGGTTTTCGATATGAACAGATAGAGGACAAAGAACCAATTTTGCCGCATTTTTACTTTTAATGAGGGAAACTATTTTTTCATTAATCGGTTAGAATAAATGAACAATTTGGTCTAAAGAGGTGTTGAAAGTGTTAAATCGTTAGTCACAAGTATTTGTAAGTCGTTGACAGCGAAAAATATTTTTAATTATGTTTTCAATGAGAATCAGAAAAAAAGCTCACAGTAGTTGTAAACCTGACTTTTCAGTTTTATGCTGTAGCTCATATTCAATAAATTTTGATGCAAGCTACAGACGAGTTGAGGGGAGAGTTTTACCCTATTTGAACGTCTTTTCTCGTCAAGGTCTAAACTAGGATTCGGCAATATTATTAGAAGAGTGACTTACCAAACCCAGACCCAGAAAACAGCAACAAATAACATAATTTGAAACTTTTCCAGCAAATATGGATGCATAATGATGCCAACATGAATACACTAAGAGATTCCAGCTCTACTATTAGTCTTTGACTATCTAAAAAAACAGCCATAAAATGTTATGTCCTTTCCCGAGTAATATTCGTCATTTCATACTATTTAGTCTAAAATGGCACATTAATCGGATATTTGTTGTATTAAACTTAATTATAAATAATATGAAAAATATTCACAAATAAAATAAATATTATAGACACGTTTGAACATGTTAATTTCAGACCATGAGTTGACGACTCTCCTAATTGGCATAAATTCGATTAAATTTGGAAAATTTGTGTTAAAAAGTGGGCAAGAGGCGCCGATTTATTTTGACATGAGGAAAATAATGTCCCACCCTCCCGTGCTGGTGAGACCACACCCATCATCCACAGAGACGTGTCAGTACTCACATTGCTGACTTTATACGCACAAGGTGTCCCGATTTCGACTTGATTTGCTCAGTTCCATGCGGGGCTCTGCCAATTGGATCAGTTCTCCTCTGATCTGTCCATTCATAGGCCGTGGCTTACATTCTGGGCGTACCCCTCCTGACTGTGTTCGACTCACACACTGTGCACGGGCAGTACGAGGAAGGACAGAGGTGTCTGGTCATTGAGGACGTGGTCACCACTGGGTCATCCCTCAAGGACGTCGTTGATGTACTATTCTTTATTATATTCTAGATTTTGAAAAGCTCTGGTCTTGTTGTGAAGGACACTGTCGCCATTCTGGACAGACAACAAGGAGGACGGGAACTACTTGAATCCTCTTCCACTTCACTCCACTCGTTTGAATTTATTTATTAATTATAATATAAAAATAATTAATTAATAGACTTTTAAATATGCAACAAATATGGTATCAATGCCGACTGGACTCACTGGTCCCAGTCTCATCCCTCCCATCAATAAATGAATATATGATCAGCCTGGGGATCTCCCCTCAGAAGTTTATCGGAGTGCCCGAATGTGCAGAAATAGGACAAACCCACCCATTGAAAGCCCGACTGGAGGACATTTGTCGGACAAAGTCAATTCCCCGCGTGTGTTTATATTTGGGGAACACAAAGGACATGGAGGAGGCACGAATGGTGTGATGTGTTCATTGAAAGGCAGCTGATAGGGAAGGGGGGACCGTACTGTGGAATGATAATCCTGAGCAGTCTCCTGTTTGAGTTCACCCCCCAATTCGTGAGGGAGTTGGTTGATTTAAAGAGGGAACACAATATCCTACTGATGGATGACCGGTGTGTGGGTTGTGGCCTATTCGTAGACGATTGGCGGACATTGGGCACACCAACATGCTACAATTGCAGTCAGGACTAATGAAACTGGGGGAGTGGGCAGATCTGGTCTCCTTTGTCGCCTTCCCTGGGCCAGCAGTGGTCACCCCAAGTGTTGTGTAGTCCTCATGTTATGTTAGACTAATATCGGCTGTGTTTTGTACAGTGAAATGAGTGTGTCTCGACTGCAGTACCAGAAAGGTGTGTTTGTGAGTGTAATGACAGTTAATGACGAGATTGCATTGGCCAATACTCATTCGGTCGTCGGCTTCATGAGGAAAGTCGGGGAATATGAGATGCAACATATTTCCACTTTTTTGTTTTTGAAGACTGGTTTGCTGTGCCGAGGTAGTTTTAGGGGCGGGGGTTGAGGATGTCCATTCTCTCAGATCAAATGAGTTTGCAGTCATTAACTTCGATTCCACTAACTTTAAATCGATTCTCAGTCATTTTGATTCAAATTAGTTTCTGTTTTTAATTCCACTTTGAGAATAGACTTGCTTCAATGAGTACAATTAAAAAGTCTGGCCATTATTCCATTATAGAGTGGTGGAGTAGGCTTGAGAATATAAATAGTGTAAACAAATATAAATGTTGTGTTATTTGAAATCGATAAATACCAGTAAATTATGATAATTTTATTCAATACTGACGATTTAAATTTTAATAGGATTGTGAATAGACCGAATTAATTTAAGGAGATTGTCTGAGACTTATCGATGGGAATTGATACAGACAACAATATCAATAAATCCAGATTCGTATTTTCACATGGCCACCACACTGTGGATATATGCACAGACATACATATAAAAGACCCTTTCATCAAAGATATGTCGCAGACTGCCACAAGTGTCTAGCTGTCTAAAATACCACAATAATGTCAGTTTAATGACTTGGATTATTATTTGAATATTAAATAAACTTATCGATCACATTTATGAGATAATCCCGGATGTTTGAAAATAAGCGTCTACTCATTGTCTGACCATTCAGTCACAAATAAACAAAAGGACTCTTCCCTTCATAATCGCCACTTTAGTAACACGTCACGGGCGTAATAAAAACTGGTTTAAACGCGTTGCGGCGTTTTCTGAGTATTTCTGAATGCAAAACCATTTGTTGACTCCCTATTGGCACTCTCAGGACATCAACAACGAAATACTGTCAATAATTGAACGGGAAACAAACAGGTTCCTTTCGGAAGATTCAGAAGAAGACACACGACTGCTTTGTTCTGCTAGAATGGAATTTTCCTATCCAACCAATGTTTTTGAAAATTTCATGTTTGGAGGGCTTCCCACAGATGGTACACGTTTAGTTCTTAAACCATTCATATTATTATTAGTCAACATTCTGTTACATTTATAGCAGTCGAGCAGTCATCGGAGGGCATATTCCACGACAATCAGTCAACCCATCCTGGCAATTCATTTTTTGACCAAATCACCTACTCGACTCCCCTGATGGGCCATCGGAGGTCACATCACAATGAACGGGAGAGACAACGTCGACGAATCCTCTCAAATGGACTGGAAGCACTAAAAAAGAAAATCCCTTTTATTGCATCACGTAACAAAGTCACCCACCTGCAGATTTTGGAGGAGGCCTTTCACACAATTAGATCAAAACAGATAAAGTGCTTCATCCTCAAAAACAAAGCAATCCCCCACTTAATTAAAAGCTGTAAACAGCGCATTGCCTATATATCTGATTATTTAAATAAAATTAATTGATAATAAGAGTACAGTCAACAAAGGGGGGAGTAGTCTGAGTAGGAAAAGTACTTGTCAATGTTGAGAGAGAGGAATCTAAATGGAAAAGATGGACAACTCGAAGAAGGAGTTGATGTATTTAAGTAACTGTTTTGCAAGTATTCCCCAATCTTGACTAAACAGAATGAAAGCTAAGTGCCACCAAACAGTCGGAGGAGGTGGACAATGCCATACACCTCATCAGCTGAGTATTACCACCTCCTTACATTCGACTGTTACAACACCCTCGTGCCCTTCCAGAGTAGGACAATCCTCCCAGCGGACGAGGGGAACATGTACTGCGAGGGGGACTCCTCTTCGTGGTGTCGGGTGGCCTACAACGAGTTTGACCGGATCATTGTCATTTTGAACATGATTCACTCCCACAACCTGGTCCTCGCCGGAATGGGCAATTCGGTCAACTTTGAGGGGACCACGATACTGTCCATCAGTTCGTTCCCCGGTCAGAGACTCCCCATCATCAAAAAAATCTGCAAGTACTTCCAAGGTAGTGTCCCCACCACGGAAGGGGTCCGCATATACAACGACAATGAGCAGGTCTACTTGCAGAACTGTGTCGCCTTCACCGTCTTCCTACACTCCCTCGATTACAACCAGTCCTCGGGCAGGGAACCACACTCCGTCGTCCGTTTCCAGGGATTCGAGCAGGTCGTCCCCATTTTTGACATCCACGTGGGCAGTCTGGTCTATGTTAGCACTTCAGGCGGGTATTGGAGCCCAAAGTGGACAACAGGGGACTCCAGGAAGTGACGGGATACTCCACCATCAACAAATCCATGGCTAAGGGCTTCGGGAATGCGTATTACAACATCCCCATCACTTCTGCTGGTTCTCCATCGACCTCACTGCATCTTGACTACCTCCTCCGAATACACAGACCCACTTTGGAGTACGCTTCCGGCAGCAGATAAACATTCGCTTACTTTGATTATTACATTTTTAATTTGCCTGTCTTTGACAACTTGTTTGTTTGGGGAATCAAGTGAGTTGTTTAATAGGAAGAGTAATCAAGGGTTATAGTCAACTTGCTTGGCTTTTACGAGTTGGCAGTGAGAGGTCTGCGTGCGACAGAATAGGAATTGGAGGCGACACAATTCATGACGACTGATGGCTTGTGGGTTTCCATGAGGTGTCTCCAACTCATTTTCTGGGTCTAAGGAATGACTAGAGGACACGACTGAGTACCACTCGAAGAATGTCCTTACGAGAGAACATGAATGAGTCAGGTTTGTAAAAGGGTTGAGAACGTCCAACTAAAACAAAGGTGTGGTCGTTGACAGTGAATATACGATAACTAGTGAGTGCTCAATATTCATTACAGATATCCTTCCGACGAGCAAGTCTATTATGGTATGACGATGAGTGTCTGAAGTGACATCTGAGACAGAAATGACTACGGGAGAACTCCTCGTACAGACTTTGCACGGAATTATTCCCCGTAAGCTTGAAGGGGACAGTCGTGAGGAAGCTGAATGTCTCATCCACGACTAGATTTTCTTGTTGCACAAAATGATATGAAGGAATGATAGCTCCAACATTAGGCGACCTCTTGAAACGCCTGATTGAAAATATTTGTGAGAAAATTGAAAAGACCAGACAGGGAGATTAGGCGAATTATTTAGTCCTGCATTGACGTTCTCTATTTATTTAACCCCATTCCAGCCTGAATTGGGAGGAAATACGGCACGAAGAAAATTAAAAGACCTCTTAGAGTCACACCACAAGTCAAGGATAAGATTAATCTTGTATGATTTTCTTAAGGCGGCAAGATTCTTAACAGCTGTAGGAGGGGAATTGTTGAGGATATTGTTCACAGTTAGTGCGTTCGAGGAGAACTTTGTTAATGGTTTTTTTGTGTTCGATGGTTTTTTGTTAGTGAATGTGTTTAGAATACGACTGTAGTAAAGTCCTGGTGTGTTTTTGATGTTCGTGTCAGAGGGTTGGTATTGTCGTGAGATTGCGACTTGAATGGTTTTTCATTATACTCGCTGAAGCGAAAAATTGGGTTCCATAAATGTCAAAATAGTCTGCCAGTTTGATTGTAAATAAGGCTGATATTCTCTGAGAATAATGAAAACTTATCTTTAATTAAACAAAAAGTATGGAGAGGTAAAACAATTAGAATTCGCCGATGGCTGCACCGCAAATACCAAACAAGTTACCTCGCAAGATTGCTATGGATATTCTCTGGTGCGGCCAGCTGGTTTCCCGGCTTTCCTGTTCTGAAGTCATGTTGCGTTTTGCTAATTGGAAATTGATGGAATATTCTGTTTAGGATTAAATGTTTCATTATTTTTGCATTAAAATGGTCCCTTCCTTGGTGATTACAGGACACGTAGTCAGTAATACACGCTGAAGCAACACTTTCTCTAATCGATGAGAAGGAGCCAATGTTGGAGAGACAAGAGGACACGAGTCAAGTCTCAGGCGAGGGTATACAAGCTTTGACTCTCAGGTCTCCTCATTAACTCGAGGAGAGATAAGAAGTGTTAGTTGATAAAACGAATGTCCAGAAATGTTAGATTATATTTCGTAGTAATAATCGCAGAAATAAAGCCATGTCCCGACTACCAAACATAAACAAATTAAGTACGAGTTCATTATGAACTTGATTCGACTTATTTTATCTCGGTTAGTCCACCCAAAAGAGTACCAAAATTTCATTGCAAATTCTGAACAAATCGGCCTAGACATGCCTGAAATATATCTACCAAAGAGTGGGGAGAATGTTGTATTTGTTTGTCTCAATGACATGCATTTCTAATCCAAGAGAAGTAGATAGAATATAGTCACTTCCATTGTATCCTTTCAGATCATCGTGTCGGACTGAAACAATACGAAAAATCTCCTGATTTTGGTTCCCGTCATAATAAAATCTCAAAGGCTCATGAGGGCCGTCACCGAAGCCAGGAGGTGGACCATAAATGAATTTGCGGTTTATTCTATTCTCTCTAAAAGTGAATTTTTAAAAAAAACATTCTGTCAATAAAATGAAAAAATCAAGGTACCGGAATTTTGGCTTTTTCACGTAAAAATATTCGTCCGGAAATAGTTGTTGTAACTCGTCTATTAGTTTCAATAAGAAAGTGGTGGATTTATTTATTCGATAGCTGATAATTCCGTCGGATAATACTATGTCGGGGTATCTTTTGCGCAACGGAAATAGATCATCTGTTATATTAGTGAGACTTTTACCAAACAAACTAAACTGAGGGATGACCCTAATACCCCTCAAGGAACAATCTCTCTGATATGGTGTGCCGTATAAACCAATTCCTCGCAATAGGCTCCCTTATATCCACCAAATATATATTTTGCTCATGCTTGGATGCTCTATGCTCTCTTAGGTCGCTTGGTCTGCATTTGAGTCGGGTGTTCAAAACAATATCTTCATAACGAGAACTGGCAGATTACAGAATTGGACACCCCTGATTATAGTTTAGTCGGAAATTAAAGTTGTCACAATCCAGTTGGAAAGTTTTCTGATAGTCAATTACACTCGTTGTCAGAATTAGAC
The DNA here is from genome assembly GCF_006345805.1 of Octopus sinensis. Taxonomy (NCBI): domain Eukaryota; kingdom Metazoa; phylum Mollusca; class Cephalopoda; order Octopoda; family Octopodidae; genus Octopus; species Octopus sinensis. Next base: position 103,241 of record NW_021833009.1, read on the forward strand.
AAGTTATAGTCATTCTATGCAGAACTTATTAATAAATTCGAATAATATTCTTGGAAGTTGGCACAAATTGTATATTTGACAATTAAATAAATCAGTGTTAAGAAAAGAAAACCGTGAAATACAAATCAGGCAGTAGGAAAAAATGACTCAAACTTGTCACTCCGTCAGTCTAAAGCAATCTCTATTCAGTTGTACAAAAAAGATATAAAAGAATTGTATGTTTAATAGAAACAGACTAATAAATTTGAGACTAAAAAGCCCATTGTGGCAAATCAAATCAGAAAGAACCCGACCATTGAGGAGGCTTCCAATCTTTACTGGACAAGGCGTTCTGCGTTCTTCAGTGTTGCATAAGTATCTCCTTATTTGTGAGAAATAACATCGTTATTAGGAGGAGTATTCTCAGATGTCCCTTTGAGGGATTGGGCTACCTACTATTGCACAGTGATCGCCCCATCGTCCCCGAGGGTTGTTGTGTGAGTTGGTTAGACGTATTGTGTGGATAAATCAATAGTCATTTAAATGACATGACTTGTACACACACAAATGACCTCTAATGACAAATACCAACAATTCAAGTCTCGGAAATTATGGTCCGAAAATGTAAAGAAAAAACTCATTTTTGGACAGAAAATTGAACTGTATGTGGTGGGGGCAGTGGAGTACGTGGCGAGGACTGTGGAATAAAGTGCAGCACTCTCGGGAGTATGCTTACAGAGACATCAAAGCAGACAATATAGACAATGTCCTGGCCGAGTTTGCCACTAAATACAGCCCGGACTGTCTTTTGCGGCACTCTCGCCTATTTCGCCCCCTCATTACCATATGACGGGGTGGAGGTGTGGGAGTGGTCCTCTACTATATGATTAGTGGGGCATTCATCTTCCCCACTGCAATTGTGGCCTCCCTACACATTCACAAGTCCTCTCCGCACTCCTCCAACCACACAGCAGACCTGGGGTCGACCAAATATGCAACTTTGTTACACTATTTTAAAATTATTAATTAGCATAGTTGGAGTATTCGTGGAGTGTAGGCCAGACTTGGAGGGGGCACGTGGGGTTGCCACTAATCGACTCATCCACGTTATTCAAGAGTACTGTCAGCCGGGATATTCAGAGGCCACACTTTGAGGAGTTGAGGACCGTGGGAAAACTATTAGGACAAGGGGGGTTGTCACTTGCCTTGTCTTTTCTCAACATTGCCTGTCCTATCACTTTCTGGCCATATTCCGTCGACTACGTCCTCAGGGCGTGCAAGAGAGGGTTTCACAATGAGCAGAGTCGAGTTATCCTCCCAATTGATGTTGGCCTGGCTGGGTACTATTCTGTAATGCGGCAGTCTAAGAGGACGACCAGAGTTGAGAACCAGGGCCCTTGTGGCTGTAAAGGCCATCAGATTCCGTGGGAGGATGAGTTGTTTGTACACTGTCGTTGTCGTCTGGTGAGTGTATTCTAGTTGTCCAATAGTCACTACGGGGTGATGACTATTATTATATAGCACTATCGGAAAATCATAAATTTAATTAACTTTTCCTTGTGACACAGCCAGTATCCTCACACACATCCGTTTCCACGCCCCCTTGTTCTTTTCTATAGTCCGTAATGAATCGAGATCGTCCCCACTTTTCAGTCTTTTGTTTACTCCTGTCAAGTCTTCGTTTAACGCGGTAGGTGGAGTGACTCTAGGTCTGTTGGTTGAGGTGGTGACGTACCTCTCTTGCACAAAATGTCTTATTCACACCTGGTATCTACTACCCCGTTTTCTATTGGCAGCCTAAACGTCAGGGGTGATGACTCCTTTACTATATCACATGAGATTGACCAAGAACCATTGAAATTTCTATTCGATTAATTTGCAGTCTTTTTAAAATATTTTGTTTCTATTCACTGGAATACTTTGATGACCCAAATAGTTGGAATATCTGTCCAATCGCCCGCTTATGCCGACTGGGATAATTAATCAAAATATAACAAGGAAGTGATTATTAAATCAGGAAAGAGAATCCAATTAGTAATTCATTAGTTATTAATTAAGTGCACAGAACATTGGTAGCATCCGTACAAAGTTCACTGCACTCTACGGTCGTTGATATAATATTTAATATACTATTGTCAAAAGCTCCTTTAAAATGCAATATTGAATTTGCAGAAAATTGTAGTTTGGAAAAATGTCTAAACACATTTTCAAAAAAAATACTTGCTGACAACAGCCTCAAAATTATCTGCACGTGGTTTCAAACTAAGATAAGCCAACACACAAAATACGCTTTCTGCTCGGCGATGGGATTTGTACAAAATGTATTTGATGTTTGAAATCTAAAAGATTCAAATGTGACTAGAAAAACAACATAACATTAATTGATTCTCGACTATATGAGAATGGAACGAAGTATTTGTCCGTTGGCATAGTTCTATTAGTGATAATTGTGTCATCATACACGGTTGTCAACGATGCAAGATTTCCCAGAGTGTTCACGTGGATGTAGGTGAGACTAGTGCAGTCTTTCAAATTTCTACCATAATTATAGTCATTTACTCACAAAGTCTCTAGTGGGATAAAGTTACCGTTATTCCCAAAACTGGCATTTTCAAGTTTAATCAAATTTGAAGTTGCACAAGTTCTAGAAACAATAAACCGATTATCTACAAATCTGTGAGACTTTTGTGCATATCAAATTTGGCAAAATCGCCGTCAAACGATGTAATGTCCGTTAGAGTCATAATTGTAAGTATCGAAGAAACAGAATTTTTATAATCACAGCTAGCCACATCCGAAGTCGAGAAGGTACAATCATCTCCCAAAATGACTGAAAAGACAAAGAAAATATAGGTCAGCATTTGAATGAATTAATTAGGAATAAGTTTATTGTCATTTCAATGTTAGCCACTTAAAATAAGACAAATAATACAACTAAATTTTATTAAAATTATAAACTCACGATAAATTAAATGTGAATCACTCTGGATAATGTTCGAACGAGGACAAGGTGGCAAGGAGGATAGCTTTAGTATAGGACTACACAAAAAAGCTCTTTACTTGAAATTATTAAGTTGACATTGATCTGTGGGATGCTATTGTAACCAACCTTTACGTACATCATCAGAGTACTCTCAAGTAGACATAAAAGAATTGTATGTTTAATAGAAACAGACTAATAAATTTGAGACTAAAAAGCCCATTGTGGCAAATCAAATCAGAAAGAACCCGACCATTGAGGAGGCTTCCAATCTTTACTGGACAAGGCGTTCTGCGTTCTTCAGTGTTGCATAAGTATCTCCTTGTTTGTGAGAAATAACATCGTTATTAGGAGGAGTATTCTCAGATGTCACTTTGAGGGATTGGGCTACCTACTATTGCACAGTGATCGCCCCATCGTCCCCGAGGGTTGTTGTGTGAGTTGGTTAGACGTATTGTGTGGATAAATCAATAGTCATTTAAATGACATGACTTGTACACACACAAATGACCTCTAATGACAAATATCAACAATTCAAGTCTCGGAAACTATGGTCCGAAAATGTAAAGAAAGAATTCATTTTTGGACAGAGAATTGGACTGTATGTGGTGAGTGTGTGGCCTACAAGTGGTGGGGGCAGTGGAGTAAAGTGCAGCACTCTCGGGAGTATGCTTACAAAGACATCAAAGCAGACAATATAGACAATGTCCTGGCCGAGTTTGCCACTAAATACAGCCCGGACTGTCTCTTGCGGCACTCTCGCCTATTTCGCCCCCTCATTACCATATGACGGGGTGGAGGTGTGGGAGTGGTCCTCTACTATATGATTAGTGAGGCATTCATCTTCCCCACTGCAATTGTGGGCTCCCTACACATTCACAAGTCCTCTCCGCACTCCTCCAACCACACAGCAGACCTGGGGTCGACCAAATATGCAACTTTGTTACACTATTTTAAAATTATTAATTAGCATAGTTGGAGTATTCGTGGAGTGTAGGCCAGACTTGGAGGGGGCACGTGGGGTTGCCACTAATCGACTCATCCACGTTATTCAAGAGTACTGTCAGCCGGGATATTCAGAGGCCACACTTTGAGGAGTTGAGGACCGTGGGAAGACTATTAGGACAAGGGGGGTTGTCACTTGCCTTGTCTTTTCTCAACATTGCCTGTCCTATCACTTTCTGGCCATATTCCGTCGACTACGTCCTCAGGGCGTGCAAGAGAGAGTTTCACAATGAGCAGAGTCGAGTTATCCTCCCAATTGATGTTGGCCTGGCTGGGCACTATTTTGTAATGCGGCAGTCTAAGAGGACGACCAGAGTTGAGAACCAGGGCCCTTGTGGCTGTAAAGGCCATCAGATTCCGTGGGAGGATGAGTTGTTTGTACACTGTCGTTGTCGTCTGGTGAGTGTATTCTAGTTGTCCAATAGTCACTACGGGGTGATGACTATTATTATATAGCACTATCGAAAAATCATAAATTTAATTAACTTTTCCTTGTGGCACAGCCAGTATCCTCACACACATCCGTTTCCACGCCCCCTTGTTCTTTTCTATAGTTCGTAATGAATCGAGATCGTCCCCACTTTTCAGTCTTTTGTTTACTCCTGTCAAGTCTTCGTTTAACGCGGTAGGTGGAGTGACTCTAGGTCTGTTGGTTGAGGTGGTGACGTACCTCTCTTGCACAAAATGTCTTATTCACACCTGGTATCTACTACCCCGTTTTCTATTGGCAGCCTAAACGTCAGGGGTGATGACTCCTTTACTGATATCACATGAGATTGACCAAGAACCATTGAAATTTCTATTCGATTAATTTGCAGTCTTTTTAAAATATTTTGTTTCTATTCACTGGAATACTTTGATGACCCAAATAGTTGGAATATCTGTCCAATCGCCCGCTTATGCCGACTGGGATAATTAATCAAAATATAACAAGGAAGTGATTATTAAATCAGGAAAGAGAATCCAATTAGTAATTCATTAGTTATTAATTAAGTGCACAGAACATTGGTAGCATCCGTACAAAGTTCACTGCACTCTACGGTCGTTGATATAATATTTAATATACTATTGTCAAAAGCTCCTTTAAAATGCAATATTGAATTTGCAGAAAATTGTAGTTTGGAAAAATGTCTAAACACATTTTCAAAAAAAATACTTGCTGACAACAGCCTCAAAATTATCTGCACGTGGTTTCAAACTAAGATAAGCCAACACACAAAATACGCTTTCTGCTCGGCGATGGGATTTGTACAAAATGTATTTGATGTTTGAAATCTAAAAGATTCAAATGTGACTAGAAAAACAACATAACATTAATTGATTCTCGACTATATGAGAATGGAACGAAGTATTTGTCCGTTGGCATAGTTCTATTAGTGATAATTGTGTCATCATACACGGTTGTCAACGATGCAAGATTTCCCAGAGTGTTCACGTGGATGTAGGTGAGACTAGTGCAGTCTTTCAAATTTCTACCATAATTATAGTCATTTACTCACAAAGTCTCTAGTGGGATAAAGTTACCGTTATTCCCAAAACTGGCATTTTCAAGTTTAATCAAATTTGAAGTTGCACAAGTTCTAGAAACAATAAACCGATTATCTACAAATCTGTGAGACTTTTGTGCATATCAAATTTGGCAAAATCGCCGTCAAACGATGTAATGTCCGTTAGAGTCATAATTGTAAGTATCGAAGAAACAGAATTTTTATAATCACAGCTAGCCACATCCGAAGTCGAGAAGGTACAATCATCTCCCAAAATGACTGAAAAGACAAAGAAAATATAGGTCAGCATTTGAATGAATTAATTAGGAATAAGTTTATTGTCATTTCAATGTTAGCCACTTAAAATAAGACAAATAATACAACTAAATTTTATTAAAATTATAAACTCACGATAAATTAAATGTGAATCACTCTGGATAATGTTCGAACGAGGACAAGGTGGCAAGGAGGATAGCTTTAGTATAGGACTACACAAAAAAGCTCTTTACTTGAAATTATTAAGTTGACATTGATCTGTGGGATGCTATTGTAACCAACCTTTACGTACATCATCAGAGTACTCTCAAGTAGACGGCGTATATTCAAAGTTCTTCCTCTTATTGACCTTAGTTAAAATTTTTCTGGAATTGACATTTTGTATTCAAAGCATAGTATAGAAATGAGTGAATTGAAAATAATGAATACGCATATCCAAAATAAAGTAGGCTCTAACGAGGACAATAAAGTAAAGCTAAGTAGTGGACAGGAAAACTTCTACCAACAATTGGACGGCATTGAGGGAGTGCCTTGATAAATATCGGAGAGTAGCTCAAAAAGAATAGGATAGTTTAAAAAATTTTTTTTAAGGTGGTGACGTCCCTTTTTAAAAATATGTCTTCTTCGTGCTCAATTACACGTTGCCCATTCTCCTTGGTACTTTCAATACTCGAAGCTTGAAGTTCATCACCAAAAACATCAACTCGGACGTGATTTATCTACCCATGGTGTCAGTGTTTGCTGCATTCAAGAGACAAAGATTACAGCATATTCGATTACGAAATTGGATGATTACTACGTGATCACTTTGACTGCCGACATTATGGACTTGGATTTGCGGTTCACAAAGATCTTTACAACGTGTGACACGCGTATGGGCTGTCTTGGATCGTATTGCAGTCATATAACTAAAGTTTGGAATTCTGTTATTTCTATCATCAATGTTTATGCTCCGACCGCTGTCCAAGCTGATGCCAATCCTGGAGGACTTGGTGAGTTTTACTCATGTTTGACATGGACATATAACTTACTTTTGTCGTAGTTTATTGCTGGAGACTGGAATGCCAGAGTTGGTAAAATACGGAATGGGGAGAATAAGATCAAAAATGGCAACTTGATTAAAATATATAATCAAATTGGTTATATTTTGTGCAGAAAAAGGAACAAAAACCTAATACAAAAATCGAGATCATATGATAGGCTTTAAACATAGAGTGATCACAAATTGGTGATTACTCGGTTCTCATTGGGAAGTTTGTACAAACTTGAAAGATATAGAAAAACGGAATTCGAAAGATTGGATACAGAAACTCTAATAAGCAATGAAATAAAGATGGAAGAGTATTGCAAAAAACTAAGTTAGGAATATAAATACAAACAATAATGCACAGGATTTGTGGAATAATGTTGAAGTTGCAATGAAGAATACCGTGTCGTTGGTCTTGGGGACTACTTACAAAAACAAATTCTTATATAACAACGATAAAATATCATACTTCTTTTCAGAACAAAAGAATTTGAGGATTAGAATTAATAATTCTGGACAGTCGACATGAAAATGGATCTGGACAGTCGTGGGTTCGATTCCGAAGAAGGCTAGTTTCATCCTGGGGTCAATTCTCGTTATCTTTCCCATGCTCGCAAGGCAATGAGTACTTCTGACACGACAAAGTTGAAAATGGGGATCTCTTACCTTCCTTCCGGTCTTAGCGTGGCGTTATGGGGGCCACCATGTCAGTTGGAACTTCCAATAAGATATGGAAACGCTCAGGAGGCACTTAATGCCTACCGAAAAAAGGACTTCTAGAACTCTGACCCTGGGACATCGTCGTCTCAGTCCGATCATGTGGGCAGGATCGAACCTTTCAGAAGGATCTCCCTCGCTTGAATCGGGGATCACGGGGATTATAATTAACTGGCTTACCCTGGTCTTTTCGTCATTAAATAAATAAAAATTCAAATATACCGAGTCTAAAGGAAGAGCTAAGAATAGTTTGTAGCTCATTTTTAACAAAAATCAAAACACTTCAAGAATATTAAGTGAAAAGGGAAGTGGAGGAACAAGTCGATGAAATCAATAAATATAAGAACGGATCCAAAATGTTCAAAGCAATTCGAATTATTAGCAAATGAAACGACCAGGGAACATGGACGATCAATATTGAATGTTATTGAAAAGGCGAACATAGTCTCACTACTATGACATCTTTAAAGATTGAGAAATTGAAAAAAAATCTCCAATAACATCAACGGGTCCTCTTAACTGCCCCATTATTATCGCGGAAACTATCAAGGCAATAGGAAAACTAAACTACAGGAAAGCGGCTGGCCCTGATGATATACCTGCTGAGTTAATAAAATGTGGACAGACTGAATTGGGTAAAATAATCACCATCATACTCAATAAAGCATTTGAAGACAAAAACGATCTTGGAACTGGGAGAAAATGGTCATTTCCAATACCTAAACCTGGGAAACCTAGAGGTCCCGCAAACAGTATAGAACCAATAATTATCGGTGTTACGGAAAACCCTCTCTAATCAAATGGAAAGTCGACAAATGATCAATTTTTTAAACCACTCGGGGAGTTAGACAATATAAGCGGATGATCTGGACTTTGTATTGGATGATTTCTCAAACACATAAACGAGCATGGAGAGAAGATATCCCAGACAGGTCTAATTGGATGCCTTAGTATGTTAACAATAAAGTAATTTATTGAGAGTTAAGGAGGTCGGCGAAGGAGTTCATGCCCTCCAAGACACCAGTGCCAGTGATGGCGTCACATGGCTGGTGAATGATCTGTAAGGATGAGAGGAAAGTGACCCTTCTGGAAGGATGGAGAGGGAAGAGTTGGATGAGCTGGTCGAGGGGGAGTGCATCGGGGAGGTCCTGTTTGTTGAAGTAGAGGAGGACAGCAACATGGCGGAGAGCAGACTCCTGCAACTAGGAATGTGGAGGGGGGAGGACGAGAGAGGCGAGGACTGACTTGGACTCGTCAATGCGCTGTCGGTCATTCGAGTCGACGACATAGATGAGTCCCTTCTGTCACGCACGTGCACTACCTGACACCCCTCGTAGAAACGACTCCACAGACTGCGGATGTTGGCCTGTCCACCAATGTCGAGGACTGTGAAGGTTATGTTCTTGTAATCCACTGTCTCCACGTTGAAGCCTGATGGGGATGACAACACCAACCGAGTGTAGGAATTGTGCTCACCACCACCCCCATCTTTAGCGAGTACAGAATTGTCGTCTTGCCTGCCCCATCCAGTCCAACTACTCCCTCAATCACTCACTCACACGCATTATTATCTTTATTGGCTTGTTCCCCATTAGTTTCTGGAATATTCGAGATATTGTCAGCCCCATCACACACTACTGTCGTGTATATTCTATTTATCACTTTTTTAATTATTCAAAACATTCCATATTAGTAAATTAATATAACAAATATCTTATGACAATTTTCCTTCCTTGCTTCCTTCTCTTTGCTTCCGATCCGCATTCTTCTGACAGACTCATAGGCCGGAATACAGCGTCTTGTCCTCGGCAGGTTCCTCTGACGTCTCCTGGTGGCTGCTTCCTCCACTTAGTCGTTCATTGATTGCATGATTCGTCCCCATAGCTGAGTTTGTACTCCGGACAGATGCTCTCCAGTAATTTTTAATCACGGTTGTCTGGACATATGCACGAGTCATGGACTTGTAGGGAGTTTTGATAGTGCTTGTGAAATGAGGATAGTATTCCATCCCATGTGAGAACCAGTGGTACGATATTCACATTTGCCTGTGGATTAACTTTAATTCGCTTGTCAAAAAGGCGTATTTATGTAATTTCTCAACTTCCACATGCTTCAAAGATTGTTGAGAAGTAATTCCAACTTGGATCATCGTAATGATGTTCCGAACATTGTCGTAGTGTTCGGTTTATTATTATTGACTTTATCTTGATCGTCGTGTTCACCCGTATTTCGATTACCTCATTAGAGACAGTGAACGGAGTGGGTCTTCATTTTCCTAGATATTTTCGGCAGATATGCAAGTGAATGCACCGTACAACCTCATTGTGGCGACGCAGGTGATCTCTGTTCAACATTCTGCTCATCTTGTAGCATAATGAACCACAGTCTCTTTGGTGGTGTTGCAATAATTGCAGCAACTACCACCGTTGTCAAAGAATAAGTTGCGGTTCTGAACCATGCACAGCATTCTCTCCGACCTTGGAAAATTGTTCCCATGAGATAACCACCTTTCAGATCCACTAAACAAAATTGAGTGAAGCGGCTTTTTTCGTATCTGTTCAATTAAGTGCTTTCCTTAAAAATTCTTCAGAACGTTCAGTTTGAAGCTTTCCGGAGTTGCAAATTTGTACTTTCTGCACAGGAATTCCTTAATAGTGGCCATGTGTGTTTTCTTAGATCTGACACCCCTGAAGATCCCCTCTCTTCTCAAACAATAGGAAACCTTCATCTCCATGTTCCTGAGGAATTTAAGAACCATTCGCTCGCTTTTATGCACCACAGAGATCAATCCTCTTCTTAGTCGGTCTCTTTAAAGATAGTCTATGTTTGTTTTCAGGTTTCATGTGTATTTGGTGGCGTATCAACCTTGCGCACATTCTTATCAATATTCTTAAATTTGCATGGTTCGATATCAATGAGTCCGATTTAGTAGTTATACAAAGATAATGCATGCTCATTGACAGCCTTGAAATAAATTGCAAAATTGAGCTTCGAATCTGCCAGGCTGTCTTCTATTACAGTGTTTTCCTTCCGAGCAAACAATTTTAGGTCGTTCATAAACAACAAGTGGTTCTTTGAGCATACCCGAGGACTATTGCCGGACTTGTCCACTTGGGAATTTCGCATTCAATATTCTACTCAGGGGTCCAGGACAAAAACACAAATTTTCGGCGATAAAGAATTACCCTGCAAGATGCCTCTCTCCATTCTCACTTCAATAATCTCTTTTTGATTAAAGACAATTAAGGACGGATTCGTTGTCGAAGGTTAGTTTTTATTTTTGCCACGCTTAGTGTCATTTTTCACATGTGTTCCCATCCCCCTTTTTTACTTAATACTGCTTTTAGAGCATCCAGGTTTTGTTTATTGCTGGTAAATCTTCGTTTAAGGCATGGTGGTTCTGAGTTTTCCACGGAATGCTCCTTCGGGTCGGACAAAATAGCTTTCCATCGCGATGTTCCGGGGAGTGAGACTACCCAGTCTTAATATGTGGCCAAAAACTTGCCATCTGGAATTCAGGATTTCTGTGGTGATCGGACTCGGGAATTGCATGTCTATAATTTTTCTCAGTTGATTTCGGTGAAATTTGTTCAAACTGTTAATTTCAGCTTGGTGATTCCCCATTTCGATTTGGCCTTTGATATCATATTAAGAGACTGCCAAAATGTTCGCAATTAAGTTGTCAATAATTCTCTATCGGATAATACAGACATACAAATATTGAACGAAGTTGGAATAATCATCCGATATTCTATTAAAAAAATTTTAGCTGAAAATAAATCTCAAAAAATATATATTTACTGATCAAGCCCCTACCTTTAATGGAATGACAAAAAGTTGAGGGGTGTAAAAATACTAAGATCATTAATTGGAGACTGGAAAAATGTTAACACGAGAAAAATATTGCATTCTTGGATTATATCAATTAAAAGTTGTCAAAGATGGGAATACTTGGTCTCTGGATGGATATTAAACCCACTTCAACAAATGATAAAACATTGGAATCCACATTTGCTGAGGCAAAGAGTCGTTTTTCAAGCTGTGTATGGATAAGCTGGAATATGGAAAGGCATGTCATCGCCAAGACGGTCTCATCACACAGAAAAATAAGCCACTACCCTTTTGGACAATGCTGACCTCTGATAATTAAACTGAAAATTGTGGGGGCTACAGCTAAGAGTCCACGTGACATGAATCACCATAAAACCATCAAATTTCATAGAAAACTGTTTTTTCACGAAGAAGACTTCATTCTCGACTTTCGTACCTAGAATTGGCCAAAAGAGGTCAGAACGTGAGTAGCCTTCATCATTCCCTGTTCAAATATTTTGATTTTCCGCTGATTTCCGCGGTCTATTCAATCTGGCTACTTTGCTGTTATGACAATATTTTAATTGTTCCATTAAAATTTATATTTTGCATTTTTCACTAAAAATCACCTTTCACACAGAGGCATAGTAATTTATAACTTAGTAATAGGTAGGACACACTATTATTTTAAGTAAAAAGGAGGAGCTAACCCAAATAAACTGGAATATTTGTCCAATCACCCGTCAATACTTGCCTGACCCGGATAATTAATGAAAATTAAACAAGAAAATTATTATTAAACCAGGAAAGTGAACCCAAATAGTAATTCATTAGTTTTTAATTAATTACATTACACAGAATATTGGTAGCATCCGTACAATATCGACGGCAGTTTTGATTTACATTATCGTCTTCAAAGTGCAAGTATGCCTGTTTATCAAATTTTAATGCAGAAAAATTTCTAGAGCATTTTCAAAAATAATACCTTTTGACAACTGCCAAAAAATCATCTATAACTGGAATCAAACTATAATAAGTCAACTCACACAATACGCTTTCTGTTCGAAAATGGTGTGTGTACAAAATGTATTTGATTTTTGAAATCTAAGAGATTCAAATGTGACTAAAAAACCAACTTAACATTAATTGAGTTCGGTTTATATGAGAATGGAATGAAGTATTTCTCCTTTGGCATAGTTCTATTAGTGATAAATGTGTCATCATACACGGTTGTCAACGATGAAAGATTTCCCAGAGTGTTCACGTGGATGTAGGTGAGACTACTGCAGTCTTTCAAATTTCTACCATAATTATAGTCATTTACTCACAAAGTCTCTAGTGGGATAAAGTTACCGTTATTCCCAAAACTGGCATCTCCAAGTTGAAGCAAATTTGGAGTTGCACAAGTTCTAGAGACAATAAACAGGTTATCTACAAGTTTGTGAGATTTTTGTGCATATCAAATTTAGTAAAAGAGTCGTCAAACGATGTAATCTCATTTAGAATCATAGTTGTAAGTGTCGAAGGTACAGAATTTTTATAATCACAGTTAGTCACATCCGAGGTCGAGAAGGTACAATCCTTTCCCAAAATGACTGAAAAGACAAAGAAAATATAGGTCAGCATTTGAAGGAATTTATTATAAGTTTATTGTCATTTCAATGTTGGCCACTCAAAATAAGACAAATATTACAACTAAAATTTTGAGAAAATCTATGAAGAACCATCTACGAGAATTAAAAACTTGACGAAAACTAAATTAAACTTAGTCAAACTATTCAAGGCTATAAACAAGCATGTCATCTCCCTTTTTAACTATAACATTTGCCTGAATGGTATTAAGACCTGAAAGTTTGAAAAATTGTTAAAAAGATCCATCGATTCTTATAGACAATCATATTCACTTGTAAACGGCTAACAATGACTTTTCTTTAAGGAATGAATTCGGAAGAGGCCCGGAGTCACTTTTTGGTGACTTTGAAACATAAAGCAAATTTTGTCTAAATAGAGGAGGAATTCTGCGACTCACTTTTTTAAAGAAAACACATACGGCTACTATTGCAGATATTTGTATCTTAAAAATACAATGCTGAAAATATAAATGAATTGAAAATAAGAATTTGATGAGAATTCAACGTGAATATTTACTGAAAAGAAGCCCTTCTACTCTATCTTGTTGAATACTGAAGTTGATGTTAATAAATCTAGTGGGTGGCTTGTCTATGGAAACAATCCGCCGCTGTGCTTACTGCAAGATCGAAACTTGTTTTTCAATAACGGAAACAATAGATACAGCAACTAATTTAAAAGACTGTTTATCACTTTGCGACAAGGTGTGGACAAATGCTTAACATCTTCTACCTCAGACACCATAGAAAAATTAAAAACCCATTCAGTAAAATTTGTCATCATCAACGGAGATTGTCTAATTTAGCAAGTAAAAGTTGCGAGTAATGGTATACAAAAGTATCAAATCACAAGTGACCCTATCAGTTTGCAGAGGAAATAATGTGAGTGTCATTTTTATTACAACAAATAAAGAGTAAACACAAAAGAATCCCGCGTCCCTAAAAAATATAAAGTGTCACTAAGAGTTCTTTCTCCTCTGACTGATGAGTCTACACATACAAACATATAGCTCACTCAAATTGGTCGACCTCACGCTTATCAAACACACTCCTTCCACTCCGCGACATTCCATTAAGTCTCCGATCATCCAACTCCACGAAAGCACCACTACCCCCCGCCCCACGACGCAGACCCTCCTTTTCCTCCCACTTTTCCTTCCTCTGGGCTTTCCTTTGCTCTTTCCGTCCCTTCAGAGCGTTCACTCTGGCCAAATCACAGGCCTCCGCGAAGACGAAGAGTTCAGTTTGAAATCAGAATGGACTCAAACCTCCAACCATGCACGTCTCATTTCGCCTAGAAAGTCCACAAACGACAGACAAAATGACTCAAGACTGCGTAGACGATCGATCTGCTCTTCCACAGCCCTATTTTGGCGGGAACCTAAAAATGGTGAATTAACGACAACCATATGGGACACCCGACTCCTCAACGAATCGTCATAAAAAAGATGTGATTGGAAGACACGTTCTTTGTACTACTCACATTCAGTGGTGCGGAGGACGTGTGAGTAATAGCAGACGGTGGCATCCAAGTCATTCTGCCGTCGAATAATGTTCTCACTCTCCTGCCGCACTTCCTTCGAGACTTGTGCGGAGATCCAACTCAATTCGACGGTCTCCAAGTTGACTTTACCCGACTCGAGCCACTTCACCAACTTGGGGGCGAGTTTGGTGGCTTTGATGTTGGTTATTTTCTCTCGGACATTGGCCAGATGGATTTTGGTGGACTGCCCCTCGGACGACTCCTCAACGGGGAGGACTGACCGCGCATGAACTGTTTGGGAATGTCTATCACCACTTTCTTGGTTGTTGAATGTGGCAGATTGATTTGATGCATCCATTAATTTTCTCTCATGACACTCCTTAATAAAGTTGACACCCAAAAGTTTTTTTTCTTCCATTCTACATTAATTTATTTAAAATTCCAAATAAGGGCCGATAATTATTGGCATAAAAACATTTTTTTCAACTTTTAACATATAATAGTCGCCATTCATACAAAAATATAAAATCAGCACCGGGCAATATTCCTTAGACAAATTATAAAATTTTATTTTATAGGAAATTTAAACTAGTTTAATTAGTTGTTGTGGTGTTGTGCATGTCCGTTCCTAATGATATGAGGAAATCGAATCCTAGGGGCCTTTCTGCGAAAAAGGATAAAAATAACACAACAAGTGCAGGAGTGTCGTCTCTCTGGGGCTGGATAACAGCACAAGGACTAGTATTCATGACAATCCATTTGCTGGGAATCCTATATCCAACTAACTTGCATTCCCTTTCGGCCATATCGATGATGCTATTTGTGTTTCTGAAGCTGAGTGGGTGTCGCAGATTGTTTATGCCACGAAGCAAAGAATTGGGAGGATACCAAGAGGTGGATGGAACCTTATCCGTGAGAAGTTAATTCAAAATTCTCGAAGAGGGCAAGTCTCAGTCAACTCAAAGGAATGGTTAAACCAATGAGAGTGGATAATAATTATGGAAGCAATTGCCATCAGAAGCAATTTGTTGTGGAGCTCAGAAATTTCCACTTTAGAAAGTGTCTAGATTTATTTATTTATTAAATCACCAAGACCACGCTAAAAACCGAACAAATGTCACGTGATCCCGATGAACTCAACAAGGGACCTCATCCTCGCTCGGGGTCTTCCACGAGCCCACAAAGATCGCACAGGGCGGCAGGGCCGGTTTTGGCGGGCGGAGCATCGCTGACGGGCCCAGGTTCAGCTTGATGAGGTCTTCCAGAGAGAGAGGCTGGACCGGGGGGCGTTGGCTATCAAGTGACAAACGATCGGTAATCTGAGGGCCCTTTTTGGGGCCTCCTCGATTCGCCTCCTGTGGACCACGATAGCCGCGGACCCATGATCCGCAAGCGTACGCAACACAGGGTTCGAAGTACTGGCGGTAGATATCGCCAGTACCGGTGCGACCCGTTTTTCCAAATACCGAATAGGTTCGCAGAATGTTCAGTTATGTTCGCATTTGCGGGAAGGAGGTTGTCAAATGAGGGGAGAAAACAGAGGTGCATGTCGAGGGTTACCCCTAGGACCGTTGACGCCTGCAGAAGGGAACGGATATATTGTTCAGCTTTAAGTCGACGACGTCCTTCCCAATCTTTTATCCGAGGGGAAGAGGGACGTGGCGGACTTCGCCGCGTTTACCACGAGCCGGTTGTCGTCAGCCATAGGTTCAGCCGATCCAAGTAGCTTGCAGCCTTTCAGAGGCCTTCTGATGTCCCGGTCCCGTGAGGCTAGCACGATGTCGTCGCGCGTAAGAGAGAACAATGTCATTGTTGTCGAGGGAGTGAGGGAGGGTCTTCAAAAATAGGTGAAGAGAGCCGGGGATAAGGGGATCCTGAGGTACTCCGTTGGGTAGAAGAACGAGATTTGGACTTCAGACCACCGAGGCACACCCTTCCCCTTCGTCCACTTAGGAAGTTGGTAATCCATATTTTAGCTCGGAGGAAAGTCGGATAGGAATATCTTCCTAGAGAGGAGCTTCCTCGAGACGGAATCGAAGGCTTTATGGATGTCGACGGAGCAGAGCACTGTCTTTTGGTGCCTCGGTTGGCTTGCAAAACCGGTACAGATGAAGTTTGACAAGGATTGGAGGTAGAAGAGGTTGAATATACAAATTAAGAATCAAACCAACTCCAAAAATTAAATAAATATTTGAAAACTGAATATTGACGGATTGTTATCTCTAACATGAGAGACAAAGCACAGAGCACATGGGTAGAAAATATTGAAAAGAAAATTTCAAAAATTATCTGCAGAATTGGAAATCGTTAATTCTCATTCCAATCAAACACTAAATCCATTGAAAAGCAAAAGGTAATTCGATCGAGATTAACAAAGGAAAGAG
>NW_021833010.1:2500-5000 GCF_006345805.1 Octopus sinensis
ATCCATGCATGCCTCCATCCAGTTAGCCATCAAGCTGGCTGCCTGCCTTGATACCTGCCTAGCTGCCTGCCTCGTTGCCAATCTCCCTGGCTGTCTGACTGCCTAAGCTAGTTGCCTGTCTGTCTGCTTGCCTGCCTACCTGCCTACCTGCCTACCTGCCTGCCTGACTGACTGACAGTCTAGTTGCCTGCTGCCTGGCTGGATGCCTAGCTGCCTCCTCGCTGCCTAGCCGCCTCTCTGGCTGCCTGACTCGTTGCCTGTCTGGCTGCTTGCCTGCCTGCCTGCCTGCCTACCTTCCAGATACTTAGCTAGCTGGATAGATAGATAGATAGATAGATAGATAGATAGATAGATAGATAGATAGATAGATAGATAGATAGATAGATAGATAGATATATAGATAGATAGATAGAAAGACAAGCAGGCAGACAGACAGATACATAGATCCTTTACTTGTTTCACTCATTGGACTACAGCCATGCTAGGGCACCGCCTTGAAGAGTTTTTTTGTTGAACACAGACACGAACACACATACGTACGCACACGCACAGAACGGGTTTCTTTCAGTTTCTGTCAACCAAATCCACCTACAAAGCTTTGGTAAGCCCTAGGCAACAGAAGACACTTGCCCAAGGTGACTGGGAAGCAAACTTCTTATCACATAGGCACAAGATACATGATATAAAAGCTTCAGTATTTGGAGCGGGTGTCTTCGTGATAATGTATTATACTACCTTGTGTATTATACTGAACTGAAGGAAACCCGTGAGACAAGATATACCTAAATTCCAGAGCACTACCTTGTCACTCACTGAGTTGTGCTAATTTTACATGAGACTTACATTAAGTACACGTGACAGTGGAATATTCAGCCATTTACAAGTTAATTCAAGACCAGGTAATTCATTTGATTGAACAACCGAACACTCATACACAACAAAAGTCAAAACATATAAAATGCGTGTGAGTGTATGTGTTTATGTGTTTGAGTGCGCATGACTATATTTACGGATGTATGATTGCTGTGAAACACCAAGATAAATACCTGCTTCCTGCTGTAAATTTGCAGATCCATCCAGCCGTAAGAAAATGATTAGAATGGTGAGGGATTTAACGTTAAATTAAAATGGTAATGGTGGTAGTGATGGTGGTTGCGATGATGTCGGTGACAACGACGACAACGACGACGACGACGATGACGATCATGATGATGACGATAATAATGACGGTAGTGGTGGCGGTGGTGGTTTTGGTGACGAAGATGACGACGTTGTCAATCACAAGTAATTCACTTTTACTTTTGCTACAGGAGCAAAAATAGAAACCTTTCAGAAAAGAAGCATAAATTTCGACCTGTAAAGATGAGATGTACTTAGATTAATGTGTGACGAATACACACACACACACACACACACAAATACACACATACACACTCAAATACGCATGCACACACACACACACACACACACACATACACACACACACACACCACACATATATATAAATGAAAGAATGGAGTCGAACGACGATTTAACAAAATTTCTTTATTATGCAGTCTTCGAAACATGTGTCGAGAATAAAGGAATTTTGTTAAATCGTCGTTCGACTCCATTCTTTCATTTATCTATAGTAAAAAAACACACACATTTCCACACGAAAGCACGTGATTTCTGCCCTTAGCATGTAGCTTCAACCGTGCTTTCTGACGTAAATTTGCTACCCGGGTATCGGTTAACCGAATTATCCATACTAGGATAATTCATTCAACTACTTAAACATATATAAATATATGTATGTATAAATAAACATACATATATTAATGTTTCTGTTTAATACCAACTTAAACATAAAAATATTTCAACAGTGACCTGAACAAGTACTCAATACCTTTCTAGTAGAGCGCATATTTATTAAACTTCTACAAGGAAAACGTTAATAGTGACTTTTAAGTTTCGGTTCGTTTGCCTTCATTTGAATGTCAATGTGTGTGCATGTGTGCGTGTGCGTACATGTATATGTATAACTCATTGAATCCTGAATGCCATGTAGTGTACTCAAGGAAAGTATCTTTATAAATTTGGTGAAAATCACAACTGCTCAAGGGCTTAAGAAAGCCCTTGAGCCTATGCCCCCAATGAAGCATAGGCCATCGATGTCTTTGCCTCTACTGTTCTCGACTCTAGGGTGTCTTCCCTGAAAGAAGACCATCCTCTCTCAGATCTTGCTTTTGAGCTGTCATCGACGTGCTGTAACTTTTTTTCTAGGTGACGGGTTACATCTACGCAAACCCATTTTTAATCTTAGGAAGAGGTAATCAATAATAGTCTAGCATCCAACCTTAGACCTGTCCAGTATGAGAAGCCCTGCCAAGTGCTTTCGCTCCGCTGGCTCTTGGAAGGAATCACCACAGTACGAAAAAAGATTGGACCTAATTGTAGAATAGTCTCTGTCTTTCTACTTTAGACTGACATGAATGACTTTAAGTTATTTATGCCAGTC
>NW_021833010.1:7500-25000 GCF_006345805.1 Octopus sinensis
TAATCTATTTTCGTTTTTAAGCTGAAGCCCAAACCGTTTTCATACTTATTTCTTTGCAATAAGTTTTTGTTTGTTTAGTTAAGGTTTTTTTGTTGTTATTTTTGTAGTTTTGGGGTTTTTTTTGTTTTTTTTGCTTTGCCTTGCCCATTTGCTTTCTTCAGCATAACAACAACAGCAGCTGCTCCCCACCAAAGAATTGAATTGAATCTGTTGAAACGAATCAGATTGTAAATAAATAGCAGAAACTGCGTAACTTAAATATTTAGTCTAGGAAACTAGATTCTAATATTTTTACAAAAAAAATATCTTACTTCCATTTTTATCTACAAAGGAATCGATATTACAAAGATAGACAGCTATGCATATATACATATGCATGTTTATATAAAAGCGCGCGCGCGCACACACACACGCACAGATACACTAACACACACGCATATATATATATATAATATATAATATATAATAATATACATATGTGTATTAATATATATATATTATTATATATATATATATTATATATAGTATATATGTATGATATATATATGTATGTATGTATACATGTATGTATACATACATATATATATATTATATATGTACTATATATATATATTATATTATAGATATATATAATATATATATACAATATATATATATATATATATATATATATATATATATATATATATATATATATATTATATATTATAGTATGTATATATATATATGTATGTATACAAAGAGAGAGAGAGAGAGAGAGAGAGAGAGAGAAGGTGGATAGAGTTAGTCTCCCGATTTCAGTTTCACACTACTGCGATCTTCGGCATGAAACTCCGTCACGAGACAAATTCTGAACTACAGTTACACTAAAAAAAACTTATATCCACTACATGTACTCAGAACTCCTTTCTCATTCGTTCAATATGAAGCAACATACTTCTGCGCGCGCGCGCGCCGTGTGGTGTGTGTGTGTGTGTGATATGTGTGTTTGTTTGTGTCTAGGTGTATTATTTTAAGGGTAGTTGATGCTGGAGCTCTCTTTCATTTCCTCTTTACTACATAATTTCGAAATGGTTGTGAGAGTATGCGAGTGTGTACATGTCTTCCCACTTAGATACGAAAAGGTGTGGCCTCCAGCCTCGGTGCTCTGTCTGTTTTACCTCTCTTACTACACTGTGCCTTCGGTTAATCCATTCAACTGATGTTGTTGATAATTTGCATAATAAGTATATAGATTAAGCACTAAACACCATTATTTGAATTTTTTGTTAAACACTGAGAAGTTGACTTAATAAGATTATGAAATATCTCATAAAGCAGTTGTGTAATCCTGGTAGTTAATTTCCCGAAAAGCGTGTATGTTTATAAAGCAGAAGATACCATATATGTTTTCTATATTTCATTAATCCTATATATATATATAGGTATGGTGATGCAAGCAGAATAATATTTAGCAGAAGCAAGGCGGTGAGCTGGCAGAAACGTTAGCACGCCGGGCGAAATGCTTAGCGGTATTTCGTCTGCGTTACGTAGTGAGTTCAAATTCCGCCGAGGTCGACTTTGCCTTTCATCCTTTCGGGATCGATTAAATAAGCACTAGTTACGCACTGGGGTCAATATAATCGACTAAATCCGTTTGTCTGTCCTTGTTTGTCCCCTCTGTGTGTAGCCCCTTGTGGGCAGTAAAGAAATAAGAAACGTTAGCACGCCGGGCGAAATGCTTAGCGGTATTTCGTCTGTCGCTACATTCTGAGTTCAAATTCCGCCGAGGTCGACTTTGCCTTTCATCCTTTCGGGGTCGATTAAATAATTACCAGTTATCACTGGAGTCGATATAATCGACTTGATCCGTTTATCTGTCCTTGTTTGTCCTCTCTGTGTTTAGCCCCTTGTGGGTAGTAAAGAAATAGGTATTTCATCTGTCTTTACGTTCTGAATTAAAATTCCGCTGAGGTCGACTTTGCCCTTCATCCTTTCGGGGTTGATGAATTAGGTACCAGTTGCGTACTGAGGTCGATCTAATCGACTGCCCCCCTCCCCAAAAATTTCAGGCCTTGTGCCTAGAGTAGAAAAGAATATTTAGCAGAAGCAACAAAGTAACTCAAAGGCAGAGAGCTTGATGAGGTGGCAACTCTCGGCCCTTGAGTCACTCTGTTTCTTCTGTTAGATATTAATAGATAGATAGATAGATAGATAGATAGATAGATAGATAGATAGATAGATAGATAGATAGATAGATAGATAGATAGATAGATAGATAGATAGATAGATTCCTACACACACACATATATATGCACGACAGAGCGTCACAATGCTAGATTTTTAAATCATAGGGATAATCCATTTGAATGTGCTTCCCTACAGTTTCCGTCAACTCAGCTCCACTCACGTACCTTGGGTCCATTCAGGGCTATAATAATAGACATTTGTCCAGGATAACACTCAATGGGATCGAAACCGGAACTGCGTGATTACGAAGTAGCTTAATACCTAAGGTGATATTGTAACAGTTATAATTTGGACCCGTTGAATTATTGACTAAAATGTTTGCTCGAGTTATTTGGATAGAGGTTATCCAACAAATATTTTTGTATCTTTTTTTTCTTATGGGATAATAGCAGCAATTTTTACTTTGTGTTTTAACATGTCTATCGCTTTCCCACTAATAGTTTGATTTATTTTCTTTTGCGCACTGGAATCTCCAGAAGTGGAAACAGTGGCTCTTTGGTAGCATTGTCTATGACCTTAGACTGGCAGACGAAGGTATTAGAATCTTGAACGTAAAGGTTAGTATCTATAAACATAACCCATTTTCCTCTTCGGTGCCTCACTTTTTATTCAATAAATCGAAGCGGCAAATTGAAGTGAGCAGTATATAGGGGATATCATCATGATATTCGTAGTAGTAAGTTGTTTTACATTGCTTTCTCGACAAACATAATGTATACGTTTAGATTTATATATATATAATATATATATATATATTAATATATATATATATATATAATATAATATATATATATATATATATATATATATATATATCATGTAGTACTTGTAGAAAAGTTAACTGTTAATAACTATTAATAACAGCCCATTTTGCAGAAAACTCGCTTTAACTCTAGGAAAAAATCTTATTTTCACAGAAAACGGCCCACTTTCTAGCAAAAACATACCGTTTAGTGACGGCCCATTTTACGAAACACGAGTCACTTCAGGAAAAACGGAGTTCGTTTTCGTATTCTATGGTAAAAACTGTTCCAGAAAATGATGTTCTCTTCTCTGTAGCAAAATCATTGTTGTACAGGGTCATTGGCTGTAAGGAATGGCGTGGATAAATATGTACTACATATGTTGTCAAGGAAAACCGAACGAAGTAATGTAACTTTGAGTTATTACATATATGTCCATCACCCTTTACTTCATATACTTTACCTTTTCTTCATTACGAAGTTCATATATGTATGTTTGTGTGTGTGTGAGTGTGTTCACATATTTATCTTTATACATGCAAACATACACATACATGTACATAGATATGTACGCAGGAACACATACACTGATGAGAACTCAATAAGATCCGAAAATCGATTGTCTCTTCGTCACTTTTTCAGTCTACGGAAAAATAGGTGTATTTGCCATATTTGTGTGTT
This sequence comes from Octopus sinensis, assembly GCF_006345805.1. NCBI lineage: Eukaryota > Metazoa > Mollusca > Cephalopoda > Octopoda > Octopodidae > Octopus > Octopus sinensis. The sequence continues at coordinate 11,154 of NW_021833010.1, forward strand.
TACTACGTAGGTTTACATGAAGACTGATACAGCATAAACTGGATTCCCCTTTCGCAAGACTCTCATTTTGAATAAAGTGTTAAAATTGCGAAATGACAGAGAAAATAAGCATATAACGGAACAAATAGTGAAGAGATGGCAGTTCTACATTTCTTTTACTTGTTTCATTAGACTGCGGCCATGCTGGGAGACCATGTCGACAGGTTTTGTCGAATAAATTGACGCTACTACATATTTTTTCAAGCCTAGTACTTACACTACCACTGAGTTAAGGAGACGTAAATAAACTAACACCAGCTGTCAGCAAAGGTGGGGATAAACACTCACATAGATAGATAGATAGAGAGAGAGAGAAGGAGAGAGAGGGGGAGAAGGAGAGAAAGAGAGAGAGAGAGACCACGGATTTCTGCATAGTTTCCGCCTGCCAAATCCACTCACAAAGCTTTGGTCGGCCTGAGGATATTGTAGAAGACATTTGCACAAGGCGCCGCACAGAGGCCTAAACTCGAAAGCAAATGGTTTCAAAGCGAGATTCGTAATTGCACAGGCATAGCTGTGCAGAAATTATCAAAGAGAAAGTTGAAAAACCCAGACAAACAAAAGAAAACATAAGACAAAAATATACTAAAATCTAACGTGCTGTAGAATCAGAAAGTAAGGTATACATACGTACGTGTATGTATATATATAATATATATATATATATATATATATACAGATATATATATATATATATACATATATATATATATATATATATATATATAGATATATATATATATATATATATATATATAATATATCTATATAAAATAAATATAAGAGAGGGGTCACTATATTGCTACTCTAGCACCAGTTAATCCAAAAGGTTTCAACCACGAAAATACATGATTCCCATGAAAGCCAGTACGACTGTTAGCTCACACGGACAGGATAGTCTTGGCTGACGAGCTACAAATGGATTTTTGTAAGTATATACATTTAATTCATTAATAGCGAAACAATTGTCCCAAAATAATCTGTATTTTGTTATTTTTTACTTGCCCTGTCCGTGTGAGCTAACAGTCGTACTGGCTTTGATGGGAATCATGTATTTTCGTGGTTGAACCTTTGGATATAGTGCGGCTCGAGTGAGCATATAGTGACCATCTCTTATATTTATTTTGTAAAAATATTATAATATGTTATAAAATATTATAATATCCAGGTTTCTCGTAGCACTAGGCCACTTGGTGTTGAATAAATATACTATTCAATTAGTATCTAATTCTCACCTTATTAATTAATTAATACTATATATATATATATATATATATATTTATATATATATATATATATATATATATACATATATATATAATACATATATATATATAATGTATATATATATGTATATATATATGTATTATGCATGTATGTATGTATGTATGTTAGTGGAGCGCAATGACCCCAGTGGTTAGGGCAGCGGACTCGCGGTCATAGGATCACGGTTTCGATTCCCAGACCGGGCGTTGTGAGTGTTTATTGAGCGAAAAACACCTAAAGCTCCACGGGGCTCCGGCAGGGATGGTGGGTGATTCCTGACTGTACTTTCACCACAACTTTCTCTCACTTTACTTCCTGTTTCTGTTGTACCTGTATTTCAAAGGGCCGGCCTTGTCACTCTCTGGTCACGCTGAATATCCCCGAGAACTACGTTAAGGGTACACGTGTCTGTGGAGTGCTCAGCCAACTACACGTTAAATTTCACGAGCAGGCTGTTCCGTTGATTCGGATCAACCGGAACCCTCGTCGTCGTAACCGACGGAGTGCTTCCAATGTATGTATAAGCGAAGTTTAAGTTAATTAAAATATGTGACGCATTTCAACTGCCAGAAAGGCAAATTCACTGTAGTTACCATGGAGAAAATTTTTCTATTATGCTAAAAATGTTTAAAAAGACCATATCTGCCCAATGTCACCATCTAACAGGACTTCCAGCAATCAATGTTTTTCGCTCCTTTGCCGTTATCAATGAGAAATACCTAAGAGAGGCAACTCTGGACAAATATGATATCTATCAGTGTTTTTGTCTGTTTGTGTCTGAGTTTTCTGCCAGTATTTGTCCCTCACCACTGCTTTACAAGCGGTGTTGGTTTGCTTACCTAGCGGTTCGACAAAAAGTCAGCGATAGAATAAGTACCAGGTTTAAAATAAAAAGTACACGTGCCGATTCATTCGACTAAAATTCTTCAAGGCGGTGCCCCAGCCTGGCCGCAGTCTAATGACTAGAACAGAAAAAATAAAAAGATAAGAGATATTTACCAGCTTGTGTCGACGAGCGTGGGGAAAAGTACTCGATATCATATGGACAAATTATTAAGCTATTATACATTTAGCCTGATCCAGTTGCTTGTTACTCTGGAGTGCCCATACTGTATAGGAGTCCGTCGGACGAATCGGCTTTGCGTCGGAAAAAATGACAGCTTAAATCAACTGGATCACACACACACACATGCATGCATATATAAAACCAGTCTAAAACCTCAAATTATTACAACTGCGTATTATCTCCCTGTTAAATAAGACCACTTCGTTCCTACTCACTGTGTGTATACACATATTGATAAAACGCGTTTCCGTTTCCTCTATATTGATCGTTACTTATGGCTGCCTTTAAACAGATTCGATGCTCAATGTCGGCAAATTGTTTCTTAATCTTCTGTCACTCACGTGACCGTTACAGACATAATCCTGGCGCCGATGATTGACACTCTAAACAATTTCTACAGTTTTCGATAATTTCATTATTAATCAGCTGAATAATAACAGAGATAACAAAGGTGACAAAAATTGTGATTTATCGGAGATTTGATAAGTCAGGGAAACAGCTAAACCGCAATTATGGGCAATGTTATATAAATGTGTATATGTGTACGTGTGCGTGTGTCTTCGTGTGAGTGAGTGTGTATGAGTGTGTGTGTGAGTGTGTGTGTGAGTGTGTGTGTGTGTATGTGTGTGTGTGTGTGTGTGTCTGTGTGTGTGTGTGTGTGTGTGTGTGTGTGTGAGAGAGAGAAGAGAGAGAGAAGTAGAAGCACAAAATTATTTCAAATGTACAGAAATGTCTGAACGCTTGGTGCAACAGCGTAAGTGCACAAGTGTGTGTAGGTATGCACATACACACACACGTACATATATATAGGAATATATATGTATGTTTGTATACATATGTATATGTATGCGTATAGAAAAATATATATGTACACATATACACATATATATATATATATATATACACATATATATGCATATGTACATGCATGTTTATATACACATATATATGCACATGTATATATATATCATCATATATATGTATGTATATATATATAATACACACATATATATGCATATCTATATATATATATCTATCTATCTATATATATATATATATATATAATATTACACATGTATATATACATATATATACATACATATATATGAATATACATATATATATATATACACGCATATATACATACAGACACACACACACATACATATATCTATATATATCTATATCTGTGTGCTGTGTGTTGTGTGGTGTGTGGTGTGTGTGATGTGTGTGTGTGTGTGTGTGTGTGTGTGGTGTGTGTGGTGTGTGTGTGTGTGCATCAGTGAATTGTGATCGAGTTGTTTGTCAAATAGAATGCCATGCAGTATTTGTTTCGGCTCTCGACGTTCAGAGTTCAAGTCCTGCAGAAGTTATCTGTGACTTGCATTCTTTCGGAGTCGATGAATAAAGTACAAATCCAGACGAAACAAACCAATACGGCTTGTCGAGCAAAGCGGTGGTGACGGACAGGCACAAGATACACGCAAATAGATTCATATACACGTGTGTGTGTGTGTGTATGTATTTACGACTTCCTTCTTTCAGTTTCCATTTGGGGGCAGATGTCATTTGCTACGGCCTTCGGATGCTCTATATTTTGTGAGGGAAACAGGGTACGCCTATCGAATGGATTGTACCTCTAAACCAAAAGATACAGCCTTGTAAAAACAGTTTGCCACGTTGACTCTGCTTAAGAATTAAAGGTACGTGTGTCTGTAGAATATTCAGCCACTTACAGGTTAATTCAGGTGCAAGTAATTCAGTTGATCGAACGAATGTATCCTTATTGTCGAATGAGAGTTCTGAAACCACCAATATATACTTTCTCTCTCTTCTCTCACTCTCCCCTAAGATTATATATATATATATATACGAGCATATTCTTTTATTTTTTTACTTGTTTCAGTCACTTGACTGCGGCCATGCTGGAGTACCGCCTTGGAGGTTGTTTTTTTTAGTCGAACAAATCGACCCCAGGACTTATTTTTTAAAGCCTAGTACTTATTTTAATCGGTGTCTTTCGCCGAACCGCTAGCTTACGTGGGACCTAAATACACTAACACTGGCTGTCAAGGGGTGATGGGGTGACAAGCACAGACACAAAGACAAACACACACACACACACTCACACCAACAAACACACACATATATAGAGAGAGAGAGAAAGAGAAAGAGAGTGAGAAAGAGATAGATAGATAGATAGATAGATAGATAGATAGATAGATAGATAGATAGATAGATAGATAGATAGATAGATAGATAGATAGATAGATAGATAGATAGATAGATAGATAGATAGATAGATCTGTATATATGCACGTATCTCTATATATATTATGTATATCACTACATACACCAGACTATTGGATGTTGTTACACACAGTTGATCACAATGCACTTCCTCGCATAGCTTTAGCTATTGTATTTTGCCACCCCGATAGCTACCCGAGCAGGCCAAAATATGTGTGTGCATATATATGTGTATATATATGTGCGTATGTATGCATATATATTTATAGAGAAATAAAGGAGAAAGTGAGTCAGTTAGTGAGTGAATGGGTGAGTAAGTGAGAACGGCTATTGATATCATAATGGCGTGAAACGCTATTTACGCACGAATATGCTAATACACATACACAAACATGTATGTATGTATGTATGTATGTATGTATGTATGTATGTATGTATGTATGTATGTATGTATGTATGTATGTATGTATGTATGCATGTATGTATGTATGTATGTGTGTGTGGTATAAACATATGCAACACACACAGACACATACATATCTATACATATATAAATGGATGTGTACAAATATATTTTGTATACTTAAAAGAGACCTTATAAATGGTATTTTACCAAATTTTAAAATCTAACCAGTGTGACGATATGTATATAAATTTTGGAATTCTTTCAAATCCTGTTTATTAAGTCTTCTTAAGTGGAATTTGTATTTTAAACCTACTTGTAAATTGATGGAAATTATATTGTTGTAGTTGTTGTTTGCTGTGATGAGTATGGTAGGAGAGTGTGTTAGTGGTAATGGCCATATGGTGGTTGTGATGGCGAAACTGAATGGAGATTAAGTGCAGCCGTATTTGATTTGTTGTATGAATGTACGCACGTTGTATATGTATACATAAATGTATTTCACATCTCTCTCTCTCTCTCTCTCTCTCTCTCTCTCTCTCTCTCTCTCTCTCTTTCTCTCTCTATTTAACGATATATGTGTGTGTGCGTGTCCATATATATATATATATATCTTATATATACACACACACACATGCATACATATGCACACATACATACATGCATACAAATATACATATTTATATATATATACCTATATAATACACATATATACACACACACACATACATACATACATTAATATATATATACACACACATTCATATATACATGCATATATGTTATGTGTTTGTGAGTGTGAGAGAGAGAGAGAGAGAGAGAGAGTGTGTGTGTGTGTGTGTGTGTGTGTGTGTGTGTGTGTGTGTGTGTGTGTGTGTGTGTGTGTGTTGTTTCGCCATCTTCAAAACTCAGAAGCCCTACATATGAGTACACAAATATGTTACTATGTGTATGTGCATGTGTGTGTGTGTGAGTATTTATGTATGTGTATGTTTGGATAAATATATGTATGTACATGAATGCATGAGGAGGTGAGTGTCATAAGTATGTTTGGTAAATAATTTTGAAATATACCTTTAAATATATTAAGATGCTTTTAAAGTATTCTACTGTTGCTCGAAAGAAATATAACATGGATTCAAAGAGGAAGAAAAAATTTTTTTGAAAGATTGAAAGAATAAGTGAATTTATGGAAAAGTAAAAAGCAAAATAATGAGAAATAAGAAAAATATGAAGAAAGAAATAAGATATAACAGAATAAAGGAAAGAAATGAAGAGAGAGAAATTATATAGTGAAAGAAGGAAGAATTTTGAACAAACATACAGCAGAAGGCAAAAAAATATATAAATGAATAAAATATCCATACGTTACTCTTAAGGGTCACAAGATCAATTTACTACTGAGTTTCATATAGGCTGATTAAACCCACTTTAAGCGACTTAAGTATAGTTAGCAAACGAATTCTCAATGCTATTTATCTTAATATTAGAGATATCGCAATGGTAGAGCAATGGACCCGCAATGTCAGTCGTTAGTTTTATTAGGATGGAACACTGATCAAACTTGTTGCAGGACTCTGGACAGCAGGCTGATGTGACACTGATCAACCTTATAATACTACTGCTCTCATACAGCCGTGAATTGTTCCTTATCTGTGACTAGCAGTATCACCTGGCGTTGCTCGGGTTTGTTTTGACCCTTTAGAATTGGAATTTTTGAAAAGTAAAACTTTTGCATTATGCAGCTTGTTATTCTCTTTAAGTGAACATTTTTCTGGTTGAAATACACCGGAAAATGGCGACACAGCAGTCAAAAAATCGTAAAAAATAGGGATTTTCATAGAAAAAAAGCACATTTTTTATGTAAATAATTTTTGGTCTTAACATGGTCCGATTTGAATTTTATCTTCTAAGAAATGAAGAGCAAGCCTTCTTCTATCATACTTTCAATTTTGGTCAACTTGCACCGCAGGGTCTCGGAAGAGATAGTGTGAGTTGAAGGCTACCAAACCTGTCACACACAGACAACTTCAGCTTTATATATATAGATTACTATTTACAAATATTTACAACCAAGTGACATTGGTCATTGTAAATTTGGTATGACCACAAAAGAACACTTAACTCATAACGGCTCAGGCCTCCTAATTGAAAATAGTTATCAGAACAGTAGCGCTGAAAAGGTGACAAGTGTTTCGTTGGTATTTTCTTGAGTTCATTTTCTATTCTCATGGAGAGAGTTACTTGCATTAAACTGGCGTCATAACCAAAGCTAGATTGAAACCAGAAATAACACTCGATTTATTTGATTCCAGGGATCAGTGAAAAGATTAAACCAAGATCAACAGATGAACGGATAAGCAGAACCAATTATGTCGACCTCAATACATTACTAGTAATGGTCTTATCAAACCCTGGAAATATTAATTCATTAAAAATTCCAGTGAGATTCAATCTCGCAACATATAGGAGCTGAAAGTGATCACGATAATGCGTTTAAGTTTAGTTATCTACCATAACTTCAAATGCAATTAAGTCACTCAAAATAATAGGGGTAGACCAAGAACGAGATGGTTGGATAATATCGATTGTCTCATTTGGTCACGCTTGGGAATCCAGCCGGAAAGTGTGATGACGGTTACTCCTGACAGAGCCCTACGGAGGAAATGCTTGAGATTTCTATTCTTATAACCTTCCCAGGAATAGAGGGTAAAGAAAATGGGCGGACGGGTGGATAATTCATGAATAATGTTACACTCATCAATTATACAATCCTCCCACTGGTTAGTGGTAAATTGAATCCTATCATGGTATATATATATATATATATATATATATATATATATATATATATATTATATATATATATAATATTATAATATATATATAATATATATATATATATATATAAGATGTAAAATTGTAGCAGTGGATGATTGCTAGAGAGAGTTCAAAGCTACAGTCCAGCACCCATTTATGGGTGAAGAGGGCAATCAAATATAAACTATACAGAAATCAAAGTATTGAAAAAATTTACAAGTCAACGAATATTTAAAGATAACTGAAAAAAGAGAGATAAGTCATTAATTTTGATTGCAAATCATAATTAGGCAAGTGCATTAAAGACCATAGAAACATGATATCAGTATTGTGAAGAAAAAGGGAAAGAGGAATGTTAGATGCAGTAACATATTACTGAGGTGCATTAACATATTAACTGAACATTGATGTCCGAGACATTAAGGTGTCGGGTAGCCAGCTGAGAGATCGACTGTTTGTGTCTTCTCACAGCGGTAACGTTGTTCTTGTTGTTGTTGCTATAGATGTTATTGTTATTGTTGTTGTTTTGTTATTGTTTAGCCCCTGATTAACCTTGATCGAATACCGATGACCAGATTTTCACCTTGGTCGAACAGACGACCTATGACCAAAAGTATTCCAGATGTGAAAATTCTGTCCATTTTTGCATAAACATTTTACATCCAAGTCTATATCTTAAAACATTCAAGCAAAAAAACAAAAAAACATGATAGGGCGTGACTTAAGGGAGACATAACTACTATTTTTAGAAGTTTGAGCAATTTGATACCAACTCCCCAGTCGTTGCTAGGTTTCTACTGCCTCGTTGATTCGAGGATAAAACCATGGGTTCGGATCCGTCAGTTTGAAGTGGCAAGTTCAATACTTCGCGTAAGAAAAATTACCTTCAATAAACTAGCATTCTACTCGGGGTAAGAATTTAAATCTCATCCACTTAATAACACAGAAAATTAAGATAAGACATATATTGCAATGATTCGAGAAAATACAACTAGCAATAACTGTAGTATTGTTGTTGTTGTTGTTATTGTTGTAACTGCAATATAATGGAAGGTGAACGAATTGAAGAAGTTCAAGACAAAAGCAGGTTAGAAGAGTGCGATATAAATCAATTTGGTTCAACGGAAAGTGTATTTTATGAGACAGCGTAATCTTGGCTCGTTTCTGATAAGGTTAAAACCACCACCCCACAACACTTTTCCGCTTAAAAGTATTCAGTGTTTTGGTGGGGAGGGAAAATGTGCTGTAGAAGGTTGTTGACTAGAGAACGCCTTTTAAGTTGATTAGTAAAATATTGGTCAATGATAATAATCAACATATTTATCCAGATTAGCAAATTATTGATTGGTCATCGATAATAATCAGCATATTCGTCCAGATTTTGCTGACCTGAAAACTCTCGTCAATAATTTTAATTCTTTTATTATAAAACAAACAAACAAACAAACAAACAAAAGACAATAAAATAAACAAGAGAAGCAAGAAAAACAAAAAGTGTCTGCTAAAATTCAGAGATTTAATAAACCAAGAATAATATTGAAGAGATAAGCAGTGATAAAAGACTGCATAGAATCAATAGTTCTTGCTCCGTCATAAATTCCACTTTCTTTTTACTCCAAACTGTGTGATTTCAGTGTACACACTGATGTTATCAAAACAGGAGGAGGGTTGATATTATAAAGTTATGTAGGAATGAGAAACAGTAAAGTCTGTAATAGCAAAATATGTAGGTTGTAGAGAACATGTAGGATAATCGCATATGCCTTCGGAACTAAATTTCCGTTACAGATAAACAGAAATCAGAGAACCAGAGTACAAACTCATGAATATAATGAAGGGGAGTATAAGTATATAGTTCTGATTTATAAGTAATCTTGTATAGCAATAAGTATATAGTTCTATGCACTCAACATATCTATCCTGGATACGACTTTAAGCAAATAAACCTAAACTCTAACTTAGCCGGATACGACTTTAAACTGCGCCCTGTAATGGGGCCCCGGTTAGAGAGTTCCAGAATTCTGAGGGGTGTAGAACTATCTCTTAGCCATTATTATCCCCAAACTTACTCAGACTCTATGTAGTAGCAGCTACTATGGTCCCAGCTTTGGTTTAATTAGCATGGCACGAAACTGCCTCCAGAAGGTCACTAACAGACACCCTCGACGAACTCAAGGTAGATAAGGTCCTTCAGCTCTTTAGATCCACACGAACCCTGCATCTTGATATTTATTAGGCGGATGGCACTTGTTGCACCGTATAAATACAAGTTTCAAGGACGAGAGAATGAGACTGACTCCGCACAAACCATGCCCGCTATAACAATAAATTTCTGTGTTTTGTAGTATTATATTGTGAGTTTTAATAAAGAGGCTACAGGAACAAAGTCCAACAGAAAACCGGAGAGAGGAGCCTAAGACAGATATGTACGGTTGTACTTAACCAGCATGCGGCATGCCCTGCAGCGCCATGAGTGCTACGAAAGTATTGATTTATGTTTCCTTCATTACGTATCCACTAGTAGAAAAGTGGTAAGTGTATTCGGAGTCAGGCACTTACTTACTTCTGCAAACTTCCCAGGCGCAACAGAAGTTGTTAAGTTACTGTCTCTGCAATACAGTCGACCAAGGACAAAAAAGACCAATCAACTTTCAGTGCAGATAGCAACAATGATTGAACAAAGCTTATGATTGTACTGTTAAAATGTTCGCTATCCAATCATGTGGTCTTGGGTACGGTTCCACTGCGCGTCATGCGAGGCAAGTATCTTCTACGTTGGGTCCGAGTCGAATAAAACTTTGTGCGGAGATTTGGTAGACGGAAATTGAAAGAAGCCAGTAGTGTATGTGCGCGTGTGCATGTGTATATGTGTCTCCTAGTATTCATAACGCGTGCTAGTTGTAAAGAGTATCACTGTCATATAAGCGGCGTCCTTGACTTCTAATTTTCCCGTGAAGACATGTCTGAATATGTGACAATAATGCCTTCCTTCAAAACTGAAAACTAGTGAGGTCCTGGATCGAAACGGTATCTGCAGCAGAAAATCTGCAAATCTGCCTCAGCAAATTTTGTGTGACCCATGCAAATACTAAAAGTAGAAGTTAAAATGATGATGATAATGATGATGAGGATGATGATGATATATGTGTGTGTACGTGTGGGTATATATATATATATACACACACACACACACATACATATGTGAGAGTACATCTGTTAAACAACAACAAAAACAGCAATAATAATAATAATGGTTTAAAATTTTAACACAAGGCCAGCAGTTTTTGAGGGATGGGGAAATTAGATTACATCGACTCTAGTTTCCAACTGGTTCTTTTTTCATCGACCTCAATATCAGGAAAGGCAAAGTTGATCTCCACAGGATTTAAAGTCAGATCGCCAAAAGAAATGCCGAAAAGCATTTTGTCTGGCATGTTAAAGATTCTGCCAGAGAGCCGCTGTGTAAATGATGATGATGATGATGATGATGATGATGGTGATGATGATGATGATGATGATGATGATGATGATGAGGAGGAGGAGGAGGAGGAGGAGGAGGAGGAGGAGGAGGATCTGTAAAGATCAACTAATGATCAATAAAGCCATAACTAAAAACAGCCACAGTAAGAAGAAGGGTATAAGTATGGCCTATATCGATTACCGAAAGGCTTTTGATAGTATTCCCCACACATGGATCCTAGAAACGCTAGCCATGAACAAAGTAGCACCAATAATCATAAAATATATAAAACATTCGATGAATAGATGCCATACAGTGCTACAGCTCCAAACAAAAGAGGGACTCATAAAAACCAAAGCCATCCCCATTAGAAGAGGAATATTCCAGGGAGACATGCTCTCTCAACTCCTTTTCTGCTTGGCACTGACACCTTTATCTGACATGCTAAACAGAACTGGATGCAGATACAACTGCTACGGCAAAACAATCACCCACCTCTTATATATGGAAGACCTAAAACTGTACACTACAAATTATAAACATCTGGAAACACTACTACAGACAGTACATGGATTTACCAATGAAATAAATATGAAATTTGGCTTAGAAAAAATGTGCCAAAGCAACCTTGAAAAGAGGAAAACTATATAAGAGTAGCAGCATCACACTAGATAAAGCAAATGAAATAAGAGAAATAGACCAACGCCAGACATATAAAAATTTAGGAATCGATGAACTAGATACGATACAACATCTAGAAAACTATTACCAAATAACCACCATAAGACCACAAAAATACCTACTTCAGAAGCAAAGAAAACTAATACAAATAGCCACAAAACACGAACAAAACAAAAAACTGTTTTCAGTCTAAGGAAGCTGACAAATAGAAACTAGAAATCATACTACCTAACAACTATGAAGAGAAAGAATAAACAATAAAAGCTGTAAAACAAATGAAATCCAAACTAAAACCTGAACAGCAACGGATCATGATAAAACGATGTCAAGAAAAGCCCCTTCATGGCAAATACTTGGTTAATCTAATCGCAAAAGAAATAGACAAAGCAAAATTCCAACAATGACTGAGAAGCTCAAGGCTCAAAGCAGAAACTGAAGGAATTTTATTTGCAGCACAAGACCAAAGACTCCCCACCAGAAATTACCAGAAACATACCAAGTAACAGCAGAATATGTGGAGGACAAGAAACAATAAATTATATTGTCTCTGGCTGCCCAGCCCTGGCTAAAAAGGAATATATTCACAGACACGACAGAGTTGGGGGCCTACATATATACTGGAAGCTATGCCAACTCTATGGAATAACAAAAGAAAAAGGATGATATAGGCACACACCAGAAAAGGTCACAGAAAATGAGAAAGCAACAATAATATGGGATACGCCAATACACACAGATAGAGAAATTAAGATCAATAGGCCAGATATAGTTGTCAGAGATCATGAAGAAAAAAATGCTTTCTAATTGATATATCAATACCAACAGATGACAACGCTCCTCTAAAAGAAATTGAGAAACTTTCAAAATACAAAGAGCTGGAAATAGAGGTAACTCGAATGTGGAGTTTAAAAACAGAAACACTTCCTATCATAGTGGGCGCATTAGATATAATTGAAAAATATTCAGACAAATGTATAACAAAAGCGCCAGGACTAACAAATATATATAACATACAGAAAATAGCACTACTAGGTAGTGCACACATTCTACGTAAAACACTTTCAGTACAGTAACCATAAGAGCATCACAGTAAACTACAGCACATACCCAAGGCACACAGTGCTGTACTCGGTAGTACAGTGAAAGCCAGTTATAAAAATAAAACTACTGTATAATAATAATAATAATAATAATAATAATAATAATATAATAATAATAATAATAATAATAATAGTTTCAAATTTTGCCACAAGGGCAGCAATTGAGTCGACTACATTGACCCCAGTGTTCAACTGGTACTTATTTTATCGACCCTGAAAGGATGAAAGGCAAAGTCGACTTCGACGAAATTTGAACGTAGTGACGGGCGAAATGCTACTAAGCGTTTTGCCCGGTTTGCTAACGATTCTGCCAGCACGCCGCCTTTGATAATAATATTGGTCTTTTATACAGAATAATATACAAGACAAGGTATAAATAATGGTCAATACATATTCCTTTATTATTGAAAATTCGACTTACAGCTGTTTCCGATAATCATTATAGATTCTTTCATTGATCTGTTTACTCAGTCGGTTGAGAAAAATTGAACGACCTTAAAGAACTAATGATACCTCATCAGAGTCATATTATTCTGATCAATGGGTCGACTGAGTAAGCCGATCAATAAGCGACACTATAGTGTTTATCAGAAACATCTGATAAAAGAATATGTTATGACTGTCATTTATACCTCGTCTTGTGTGTGTATATATACATAAGCATTAGCACATACTCAATGTATGCGTTTTGCTTGTTCGCCGGATTCGCTGTGGGAGAATGCTTAGGAGGACTACTCCCTCATATCATTGGGAAAGTCATAG